>NW_015244167.1:0-572 GCF_001447785.1 Gekko japonicus | reverse complement strand
CATGGATCTTCCCTCTCTCCTTTCTGCTGATGGCAGCTCCCCAAGGCCAGCAGAATGAAAGGGGGAAGATCTTGCAAAAGCCATTTCAGCGATCCTTTTTGCTCTCTCCCCGCTTGGGGAGGTATCCTTAAGAATCATTCAGAATTAGATGTGCAAGATTATTTGCAGTAAAACAATTCGTAATCTGGCTTCCATTGTTACCATCCCAACTTCCAATCTTATAGCTGCATTTGACACATTCATTGGTGTCTGAAGTACTGCTCTTAGGAATTTGAGTTGTGTTCTTTCCATCAATGTCCTATTCGCTGTAATAGCAGAGCTTCATATAGGATTTGTACGAGAGATTTCATCGAAAATAATTTAATGGCACCTGCCACATTTAGCCCACCTCTGGTCCAATGGAATTTTTGTATAGTGCCAGCACTCTTTTGTGCATTAGAGGAAACATACTTTGTATGTGAACTTTTCATCCTATTATCCTGTATGATCACACGTAAATATTTATAACAGTGCACCTGTTCTGTGCAAACAAACGCATACCAGTATGTAACAATATGTTACATATTGATGGC
>NW_015244166.1:0-572 GCF_001447785.1 Gekko japonicus | reverse complement strand
ATGGCATACAATGAAAGGCTGAAAGAAGGCATGGAGGAAGAAAAGAAAATGTGTGGGACACACAAAGGCACCATAATGGCTTAAGACAATATCCCAATGTAATCTTTAGAACTGGGGGAAATCATCTTTGTAATAATCCCAACCATCAGCCAGGTCTGAGGTCACCCAAGAGCATTCTTAATGGCGCTTCTCACTTAATAGGCGAGTATACTTTCATAACAGCTGCCAAAGTCGTACTGTTTCATGCACTCAAAAGCAGAGCACAAAACATGGCTTCCAAGGTTGCTACCATTTGCTAAAAAATGACAGAGGCATGGAGGAGTGTGGTGTTACTCTTAGCCTATCCACCACAGGTAGACCATGACGGCATGCTTTCAGATGGGCTGCTCTGAAAGCCAACCCAGGAGCTGCCACCGGTGCAGAATCCTGATGTTCTCCTCTTGTCTGGAGCTGGGCACTGAGATGACATGCAACTCTGGACAACAACAGCTGAACCAACGAACAACTCAGTTACGGGTTCAGTTCACAGTTAACCTGTAACCATGGGGAGGGGCTGTGGCCCAGTGGCAGAG
>NW_015244165.1:0-572 GCF_001447785.1 Gekko japonicus | reverse complement strand
CCATGCTATCCCAGGGCCTTTCCACTGAGTCATGCCTGTCTGTGCAGTGGTCTCTGCCTGGTCCCATGTGGCTGGTGGTGATTCCAGGGCTGCAATGGAGTGCCTAAGGCCTGATGGCCTACCTCCTTTGGACCTGTCCTCTTGGCCCAGTGGTTAGGTTGCTGGCCTTGGGTGTGGGGGCTGTGGGTTTACACCTGCCCTATTGTCTTCTTTTCTATTTCTACTTTTTGCAGGAAGGTGGTGTGGAGCTCAGAGCAGGGATGTGGGCACCATATTTGCTGCCAGTCAGGCCCTCTCTGAGGAAAGGTTGCCCTTCACCTATGGACTGGGGGGAGGGGGCGGTGTTCAGGCCTCATGAATCTGTTGGGGTTGCACTGTTGCTGGGTCGTTGCTCTCTGTCCACTGTCTCTCTTTAAGATGTGTGTGTGTGTGTATGGCATCAAGGGGCAGAGGCTGCATTGGTGGGTAGTGATTGGCTGCATCTGTGTGTGCCACTCACAGGACTGTCATTGGCTGCCATTGTCTGATTGGTGGGGTTGCCTGCTATGTCATTTGTGCCTTTCAGAGGGGTA
>NW_015244164.1:0-572 GCF_001447785.1 Gekko japonicus | reverse complement strand
TTGTCCAATCTTTTTGAGACTTGGTGGTTCTTTTGGGGCTCTTGGTGTTGCCTCTACCTCAAACCTGCTCACCCGAGTCCACTGAATATGGTGCCAGATTCCATTCAATGTTTCTATGGGGAACATGAGAGCAGAGCTAAAGACATCTTCTTCTCCCTGAGATGTTGAAGAAAGCTGCCAGGAAGATTAGAAGGCAGAGTGACCATTCACCAGGACCAGTGTGAAGGAACATCCATTTGACTGTGAGCAGACCTCACCTTTTCAGAGCGTTTCCCTCCTTTACCACTGCAGAGGATCTCATCCTAGTCTTTTACTAGCCAGATGAACACCTCAAGTTCAGAAAACGAAGAATATCCTAGATCCAAAAGGGATGGGGGAGGATTTCATTTGTTGGAAGAATATTTTTAACTTCCCAGCGATTTCTTCTCTGATGGTCGACAGAAACAATGCACTCAATTCAGCAAACTTTTTTTTAAAAGAATGAAAAGGGGGTGGCCAATGCCCAGCATAGGAGATTTGAGCTCTCGTTCCCCACTCCCATCACCATCCTGCTCTTAATGGTGGAGAACAAC
>NW_015244163.1:0-572 GCF_001447785.1 Gekko japonicus | reverse complement strand
TTGAGAGTGTACCTCATTACTCTTGTAACTGCAGAAAAGTTGTGATTCAGTTTTAGATTTTAGTTATTGAAACTTTGGTCCCTTGTGAATAAATTCATATCCAAGCTAACTATGTTTGGTTATGGAATCACCACCTGTGCTTGTTTTAAACCTAAGGGCAAAGATCACTTTCACATTCATTATATACAATTTGCTTCAACTATACATTGGGGGGAAAGTCTTAATGGAATATGAAATTTGTTGTCTGGTCAAGTTCATTCGACCCGCAGGTGGGCCATACCTGTTGTTAACCAGAAATGTTGTCCTGTTAGTAGCACAAAGACGTCAAAATCAGAAACAGTGCATTACAAAGAGAAAACTTGCCAACTAAACTTTATTTTGCTAATTAAAGAATCTAATTAAGATGATGAAATTTACCCTGTGTTGCAGAAATCAATAGAATGTTATATTGGAACAAGAAATCCCACCACTTTTTGCTTCTCCTTTGCATATTAGACAAGATCTAAAACTAATTCTGTGGGTTAATGAGGGTCCTTGGGGTAGCTTGACAGGATATATAAGTACCTGTGAAA
>NW_015244162.1:0-572 GCF_001447785.1 Gekko japonicus | reverse complement strand
AAGACTATCTTTCCTAACCCTGTAGGGGTACAGCTTTGTGTTTACCAGACTGGTGTCTCAAAACAACCATCTGTATTGAAACTTTGTTCCGCTGCACGTGGACTTAGCAATTATTAGGTCTGGGGAAAAGGTAGGCAGTGCCCTAAAACTCTTTTCATTGATTTGCAGCCTGACCGAGCACAGCTACGGCGTTCTTTTGTGTCTGCCACAATGTTGACAGTTTCTATTTTCAGCTTCCTTCCCCTGCCTGTTTTGCCAACTGGCAAACCTCCGTGGGCCGGGATCCAAAGAATCAGTGCATACTAAACCTAATTAAACAAACAAACAAAAACCCTTTAGAGCCTGTTTCCTGAACTACAGCGGTCTCTATTTTTTGCCTGGCAAAACAAGAAAGTGGTTTTGGATGTAGCGCCGAGGTCGTCTGCTTCGAGGAAAGCGGAATGTAGAACACCCAAAATGCACCCCACTGTTGCCATGTTGTGTAACCTTTTGAATCCTGACCACACTCAGGTACCTTAGCAGCACAGCAGAGCCAATGTAGTGTAGTGGTTAAAGTGTCGGATAAGGATCCC
>NW_015244161.1:0-572 GCF_001447785.1 Gekko japonicus | reverse complement strand
TCTCTCCCTCCATTTAGTTTGCTGGCACACCAGTATCTTTACAGATACACTAAACCATTTTATAAAGACATTTTTGTGTGTGTGTCGCTTAGCATAATCTTTTTTCCCCTACCGTAACAGATCTAATTACCAATTTAAGGATGTATTTTCAAAAATTAAACGAATGGTGCTCATGTCAGCCCAGGGTGTGGTGACTGTTGCCAAACCAGACTTCTGTGAGGCTGACACTCCCATTCTGTGTGGGTATGTGGTTTGTATTAGGAAAATGGCAGTTGCGTGTTGAGCAGGGAGAGTCGCTCTTTAATCAAACTCCATCTCTCATGGTTCCTTGCAAGAACAACTGAAAACAGAGCAACCCAATCAAGGGTCTCATGTGATTGGCTATCTCAGACAATCCGATTGTTATTGCTCAGAGTCAGCAATACTCTTGGTAGGGTTTAGTGAATTGTATATCAAGCCTTCGAGAGAGATACTCTCCCTATATTTTTGCAAGTCCGGCAGCTGAAAACCGAATTCTGCTCAAATAGTATCTGTTGCTATTTTGTATTGTCCTACTGTGTAATTTCTGCATT
>NW_015244160.1:0-572 GCF_001447785.1 Gekko japonicus | reverse complement strand
CAACTGTGCTACTGAACAACAACAACATAGAACACACAAAGCTGCCTTCTACTAACTCAGTGCACTTAGTCCCCTATTATCTACTTTCCAGGGTCTTTGGTAGAGAAGAGTCTTTACCCAATACCTTTACCCAGAGGTGCCAAAGACTGAACCTGGGACATGCAGAGCTCAAGCATTGTGACATGGTTTCCTCTTAAGAGGCTTGCTCTGTTTTGAGATTATGATTATTAAGATATGGCGAGTGATTTGGGGCTTAAGGGCTCACCATTTGGGGATATGCTTTCTCCCGTATATACTCAATAGGCAATTGAGAAGTACCACCAAGTCCCTGCTAAAGGTTCCATCTAATGGTGAGGCTAGATCAGCCTCCATAAGAAGCAGGGCCTTCTCTGTTACAGCCCCAGAGCTTTGGACTGCCCTGCTTTGTAGACATTCATGTGGGTCCCCATCACGGCTTGTCTTTTCATAGGCAACTGACAACTTCCCCGTTCTGCCTTTTTTGGTCGCTGATCTATTTGGACTCATTTATCCTGCTGCATTTTTGTTAATTCATACTGTTTTAATTGTGAGCT
>NW_015244159.1:0-572 GCF_001447785.1 Gekko japonicus | reverse complement strand
AGGCCTTTTACCTCATCCGTAAGGAGCGAAAAGAGTCTTTTCTGCTCCAAATGGACCAGAGTAAGGCTTTTGATAGGGTTTCTCATAGGTTCTTGTGGTTACTTTTGAAATGGTGTCTTTTCCCTCCTATTATAATTGATTTGATAAGGAATCTATATGACGGTGCCAGAGTCCAGCCCTATGTGGATGGTCAAAGGGGTTCCTTTGTTTATACACGTCGGGGTTTACGTCAAGGATGTCCACTGAGTCCGTTGCTTTATATTTTCACCTTAGAACCTTTATTACAGAGTGTTCGTAATGATGTAGATATTCATGGTTTAAGTTCTACCAGTATTCCATCTTTTCGTCTTCTTAGTATGGCCCATGCTGATGATGTTTATTTTTGGTTATCTAATTTTAGTGAAGTGACAAAAGCCAAACAACACATTGTACAATATCAAAAAACGGCAGGAGCGCAAATTAATTTAGCTAAAAGTAAGTTATATCTTCTCAATGGGAAGGAAGAAAAAATCTCAATACACTGTATCTCACAAACTGAGGAAATGGAATCTACATTTAAGCAAGAATCTCAA
>NW_015244158.1:0-572 GCF_001447785.1 Gekko japonicus | reverse complement strand
AACCACTACACCAAACTGACTCTCAAAGGAAGGCAGTAAGCAAGATGTGAAGAAGGCCACAGTTAACCTTTGAGATGGGGAAAGTATCTGCCTCAACCAGCCCTCAGCGAATCTGTCAAGGTGAGACGTTCTGATGCATCAAGCAGGTGAAGGTGGAAACTCTTCAATAATCGTATTAGCAATCCATTATGTACAACAAAGAGCCCCTCCTGCCTCTGCTAAGACTTTCCAAGTCTTTCCAAGGTGCTTCTCTCTCTTGCTGTCTTTTTATTGCCGTGATATTAATGGCTCCGCTTTGACAAGTTCACCATGACCCAGGAAATGGAAGCAGGAGAAAACTGGAGTAAGAGAAGGTAGTGGAAACCTAAAAGGAATTTTATGTTCCTTTGGTGGTAATTAAATGCGCTGTGATTTTTTTTTTTAAAGTAAAAATCATGCTGAGTACGGGGAAGCCGAGACTCCTAACAGATTTGTGAAATTTCAAAGCTAACATTCTAAATTAAGCAAAAAACCTTCTACCAAACATAATCTCCCCTCTTTATCTCACAGAATCATAGTTGGAAGGGACCTCC
>NW_015244157.1:0-572 GCF_001447785.1 Gekko japonicus | reverse complement strand
CTGATTGGCGGTGGGGAGGTGGGGCCTGGGACCAGGGGATCCCCACCTCCACTGGGAGGTCTGGCAATCCTACCAAGGGCACCCGCAGCCCTTAGGTTGGCCCTGTCTGCAGATTCACTTTGCTAATTCACTCTGCAATTGCCTGCCCTCCATTACTTCAACCAAAGAGAATGTTTGCACTTTGTGCTAAAATAACATTGAACAACATCCTTTGATATTTGATCAATAATTCCAAACGTAGCGTTCAGTCTGTGTGTTTATGCACGTGTGCAGACACAATGCGTCCATTCACCCACTCAGGTCCTAAGTACATGTTATACTGTTTACAGGCCCACTCCATGTCCATTCCACATTCTGTCAAACCAGGTGTGCTCTTGGAGTTCAATGCTGAAACCCAGTTCTTGAGTACCTGGGGCCTCAGTTTGTATAAGTACACAGCCTGAAGGTGTTAAGCCTTCCTCAGCACCATTTTCCTGAACTAAAATGGCTATAGAGAGCCACTGTTTGCCCCACTAAGGAAACTGAAATGTTCTTATAGGCTACACTAAAGTTTCCCCAATTGGGGCTATGAG
>NW_015244156.1:0-572 GCF_001447785.1 Gekko japonicus | reverse complement strand
TCCGGGTTTTGCACCGGGCAACACGTAATAAATGTTAACGTGCGTTAGAAAACGCGGAGATCCCACAACGGGATTGTTGAGACGTACTAATTCTCGAAAGCGTTGCCGACGAGCACAGATGGATTTCCATGGAAAATTTAAGTCCAGATGGGAAATCCATTCGGGCACGGTAATACGCACCGATCATTTCGTGTTTTCCCCGACAAGGAGTTTCTCCAAAGGCCACTGAACAGGTTTATGGCCGTGACTGACGTGTATATCATCAACATATATAAAACGCATGTATCACAGACACACGGTGTACACGTCAATATACAGAAAGTCCAGAGGAACAGACACATTCAAAAGTAACAAATGTATATATTTTTGTGTAACAAGAGCAATATGTTGGCAGATTTCGGTGCAGTCACTGAACGAACGCAAGGCTTTTCTAACTGTGTTCCAGGGAATGCGCCGCTCCACTCAAATCCTCAGTGAGAAATGTACCTTTCTAAAATTTATTTATATGTCGCTTGCTAGCAATTCGCACATTGTTTTACAAAGAACAAGACAGAGAGCCAGTTTGGTGTAGG
>NW_015244155.1:0-572 GCF_001447785.1 Gekko japonicus | reverse complement strand
TAGTATTTTGAAAAACCTCAAATATGAAAACAGACAACAATGCCACAGATGCGCATTCAGCCCATGCAGTTTGATCCAGAAGAAAAATCAAGTACCGAGAGCATCAAAGAGCACTCAGCTCAAGCTGAAAGGGGGAAAGCTGCTCAGCTGGGGAGATGCTTTCTGGCAACCTTGAACTTGTGTTCACTTCCCTATGAAAGCTAGACGGCTCTAAGCAGATAAGGGTGGAGGCGAAGCACTTTACAACATCAGTACTGTTTTAGAAATGTCTCCAAACTGTGGTAGCCTAAAGGTTCTGTAGACTTGGAAAATCCACCACCATCGCGTTTTCCTCTCACAGTGATTTTTTTTTTTGGTGATCAATGCAGTCTTGCAGTTAAGGCAAATGTCTACGACACAACAGAATCGTAAGGTTAGCTTGCTGCAATTTGGGGCAAAACAGCAAGGCAGACTACTTTACCACTGTGCAAATAATCCGATGATGAATCATGGGGCTTAGAGACAATCGGTAAGTCTTATTGAGTCATGCTTTCCTAAGAAATGTCATCCAGTGCTGGAGGCTCATACTGCAA
>NW_015244154.1:0-572 GCF_001447785.1 Gekko japonicus | reverse complement strand
TACAGCCAGCTTATTGTTGCCCAGTATATATTTTATAAGCATTAAATGGTTCTAGGTATACGTACTGATTGCACAAATGCCTTTGCTTTATACACACACACAGCATGCCTGTCATGCATTGAAAGCACTACTATAATTATTATATGATACAAAAATATTCTTTACTATTGTTTACTGAAATGTGAACTGCCAGCCCGTGGGCATCAGTGTATGATGCTAGTTTAAGACTTGAGTTGAGTGTTATCTCAACTGTGTGAAAGCTGCTGAAAAACTTCCCCTGTATTATCAGCCTTCACACTTTAGCGGTGACCGATTAGTTAAAGGGTCATCATGTGACATGTGGGTTGTTCATGTCACCTGGATACTTTCCATGTCAGGTTTGCTTGTCTTTGGGTCCCACTGGGGACAATGACAAATGTAACCATATGTTCTGTTCAACCAAACTGATTGGCCCTTCCACAGGTTACAGCTGCAATATGGAGCCAGACTTTACAAAGACTGCACAAAGTGGCCATGCTACCATTTTGCCTATTAACTGTTTCTCCATGTACAAACCATTCATACCAGATAAC
>NW_015244153.1:0-572 GCF_001447785.1 Gekko japonicus | reverse complement strand
TCAGTATAAGGCAGCTTCGTGTGTTCGTGAAGACCAGGAGGGCACAGATCCCCCCACCCCTCCCCAAGAAAAAAAATCTGTTTCTTTTCCAAACCTTCACATCTTTAAACATAACAAAGAGGTCAAGATCTGGTTTCGGAACTTACCCTGTGAACAGAGCGATAATCAGAGAAGAACCTCAAGAAAGATTAAACCTGGCCAGTGTTGTGTGAAGAATAGGTTTCTGGGGAATTCACTGCCAGTGCCTGTAAAATGGCCACTAGCACAGAAGGCATTATAGAGACATGAGAGACATCTGTGAAGAATATGCTCATCAGTGGCTTGCTATCCATGGTGTCAAAAGGGAACCTCACAATTGGAGGCACACTAACTGTGTATGGTGGTGCTAGGAAGGAACATCAAGGGGGAAGGCCTTGGCCTGTGTTTTATTTGGTCCTCGAGGGCAACTGGTTGGCCTGTGTGTGGAACAGGATGCTGAACTGAACCACTGATCTGATCCAGCAGGGCACCTCTTAGGGGTAAGACTAGATGACAGAAGCCTCAGCTGCACTGTGATGTCACTGTGACATGGG
>NW_015244152.1:0-572 GCF_001447785.1 Gekko japonicus | reverse complement strand
GAGGGAAGAGGGAGTGACCAGCAGGCTTGTGCATTCTCCCCACTTGTCTTTCAGAGGGAACTCCAAGTACCACTACTATGGGCTGCGCATCAAAGCCAACTCCCCACTGCTCCGGCTCATGGAGGACCAGCAGCACCTGGCCATGAGGCAGCAGCCCTTTTCTCAGAAACAAAGGTAGGAGGTGGCAGAACTGGGGCGCTCTTTCTCATGGCCTCCCCGCTCCGGCTTCCTGGGAAGCTGTGGGACTGTTGCCGCGTGCCGCATGCGACCCCCCCCCCCAAGTGACCTGCTTCACTGCAGCACCCACTTTCGGCACGAGGCAGCCGTGCCCCCTCTTGGCGCACCACCATGCATGTCTCTTCCCTTCCCCCATGCCCTGACCCCGCATCCCTCTGCCTTGCAGGCTGAAGCCTATTCAGAAGATGGAGGGCGTCACCAACGGAGTGGCCGTGGGGCAGCAGCAGGCTGCGGGGCTGGCCGACATCAGTGCCCAAGTGCAGCAGTACCAGCAGTTCCTGGGTAAGGGGCCCCGCGTGCCCACCCGGCCCAGCACTCTGCCTGTCACACAGTGG
>NW_015244151.1:0-572 GCF_001447785.1 Gekko japonicus | reverse complement strand
TGGAACAAAGCTGGCTCCTTGTTTTAGCGGGCAGGAGACTGCCAGTGGGCCTTCCCAATCTCCTTTTGCTTTAGGCATGCAATGGAAGAAGCGGAAGGCCTTGTGGACGTACAGGGTGTTTTCCCTTCCTAACCACAGGCAGCCTCAAAAGAGCTGAGATTTAGAGAAGGGGCTCTCAAGGCAAAGGCTGTCGGTTCCATGCAGCCCATCTCATTTCATAGATCTATGAAAATGGTGTCTGGAGATCATGTAGAGTCTCGCTGCTCACGGGGATAGGAGAGGACCATCCCTGAGTGCGCATTAGCACAGAATACAACAGCAGGGGTAGCTGGTTGACCCTTTGGCTGTCCCTGGGCCAAGGCAACTGCCCTCTGCCGCCTGCTGTTGATACCAGCCGTAGTCACAGCTTGGGAGGGGCTATACTGAGAAGGAAGCAGAATCACCCTTCTGCCTCTTGTGTGGCTCTCACAGGACGGGGTGGTTTTCTGTCCCTTCTCCCTCTTGAGTGCAGCTCATCCTGAGTAGTCCACAGATATTCAGCAGCCTGGGAATCTTATTTCCTGGGGTGGGGG
>NW_015244150.1:0-572 GCF_001447785.1 Gekko japonicus | reverse complement strand
CTGAAAAGATTGCAGCTTAGAGAAAACAGTATGAAAGAAGGAGATTTGGTTATTTTGGGGGGCATACACTGAGGCCAAGTTCCATTTCCCCTCCTCTATGGAACCTCTGAGGAACAAGAATCTACCCAGGGGGTCCATCAGTTTTGAATCCAGTATGAAGTTCACTCTTTTGGCAAATAGAATTGCCAAGCCCCGGGCTTTTGAAGAGCCCAGAGCCTGAAATTGTAAACGGAAGAGAGGTGTCTTCAAAATGGGATGGTTGGTGGAATGTAAATGAGTTTCCTGTCAGGAGAGAATAGCAGGGCATATTTGTTTGACATATTGTATAGCCCTCTTCTTTTTCACCAAACTGTTCGGTCCTCTGATGTTCACTGAACATACCTTAAGAGATTTCATCTTATTTTGGGAGGAACTTGACGGGTGCCACTATACTCTGGAAGAGTCAGGTGCAGACGCAGGAAGAGTTTTGGGTAGTGAAGAGGTTTGAAGCTGAAAACACTCTGTTAGTCTGAGCTGCTCTCAAAGAAAAGTAGTCTATAGGGGGAAAACCCTACCAGACCAGTTAAGAGAAG
>NW_015244149.1:0-572 GCF_001447785.1 Gekko japonicus | reverse complement strand
TGTCTCCCAAGCATACTCAAACTGAACAACTGCTCAGGTTTCTGCATTTAGCAAAGGTTGGGCTACTATGTGGCAGGATTAGTGGCACACCAAGAGCTTCTGTGGAGGCCTTCTCATGCTGTTTTTTGAAATAAGGTGGGATGAACAGAAAGAGAAGGAACCATCTTTAGAAGAAGAGGGAAACGTTTGCATGAAGCTGTAGTGCAGCCAACGGGACACAAGTCTTGTGGCTGTTTTGCAGATGCTTAAGTCTGTTAACATAACCCCACTGCTGTACCTCAGGCTTGCTATCTACAACATCCACTTCAACACTGACTTCAGCTTGCAGGATTCTGTGCTTGGTCTGCTCGACTGCCATGCTCAGCTTGTGGATATAAGACTGAAGTTCCTCCGCAGAGTCCATATTCAGCTCCACCAAAGCTTTGTGAAACTGCTCCATTTGGCCATCTTCAAGCAGTTCCTGTAGGCAAACACAACAGAAGGAAAGAGCTTTTCTTTCTTTCTGTAACCAACAGTGCTGGATGTTAACACACCACTGATTTTCTGTACACACTTCCAACTGAGTACAACAA
>NW_015244148.1:0-572 GCF_001447785.1 Gekko japonicus | reverse complement strand
GGAGGAGGAAGAAAGGGGTGGCATTCTGTTTATTTCAACTGGATATAGTTTGCAACCCTCTGGCAGTTCCGCTGCTCAGCATCAAGTCGGTGATTCTCTTCCCCACCCCACCCCCTGCTTTAGCTGACCCGACCTGCCAACTTGTTTTTTGAGAGGGCCCCCCCAGGCTATATAGGTAAAGGGCTGCAGTAGACATGGTGCTTATGATGGTGTCTTCAAAGTAGCAGCAATTCTCAAGCGGAGAGGAGGCAGAGGGGTGCTGAACTCGTCTCAGTCTCGGGGTGGGTGAGGTGGGAAGCCAGCAGAGCCCACCACCCCTCCCCTGTGCAGGTGAAAGCAGCGATTTGCATCTGACTGCTGTACTGAAGATGTCTTCAAGACACCTCTGTTTGGGACAGGTGCAGAGTTGGCTTTTTATTCTCACGTGCAGCGCCTCACTCTTCCATAAAGGGAAAAAATACATCTCAGTCAGAAGAAGGATCATGTAAACGAGGGCCAGTATTTTGGAGGCCAGGCTGCTTATAGATCTTGGCCGAACAAGGACCGAAAGGGTGAGAAGGAAGTCTAATGAA
>NW_015244147.1:0-572 GCF_001447785.1 Gekko japonicus | reverse complement strand
AGTTGTCTCTGATTCACAATTCTGTTGAGTTGGTGGGCACATACAATAACATCTGATAAATACAGAGTCTGTACTTAAAAAAGCTTTTGATAGTTCAGGTTCTTATATAGTGACATTAAAGCCTGTTTCATAGAACAGCAGAATGTAGTATGGGAAATCTCAAAAATGAATACTGCCCACTGCCCCCTGACTAACAAAATACAAACATACTCCAACTTCCCATGTAGGAAATGAGACAGAGGACAGTTCTTTATGCAGCTTGTGCAGTGAGGGCATCTGAGAACCTGCATTATTATTATAGATATGTTTGGTAGGCATTCACTCCAAAGCCTTCTTGGTAGCCACCACTAAAAGTGGAACTGTGTCCTTCAAGAACTTTGTCATGTCCCTCATTACATGGCTTCTGATGACTTTTAAAAACATAGTTGTTCTGAAAAGCAATTAGTTTCAGGAAACTACCACCCTATCTCTAACACATGTAGACCAGGACTATGATTCTAAAATTTCCCAACTATAATACACCCTCCTATTCCAGTTTCAGAAGGGTAGCTGTGTTGGTCTGAAGCAGAAGA
>NW_015244146.1:0-572 GCF_001447785.1 Gekko japonicus | reverse complement strand
CCCAGACGGCGGAGAAGCGCAAGGCCATGCTGGACGAGATGGCCATCGAGACCCAGCAGGAGAAGGGGCGCCACAAGGAGGAGCTGGGCAACCTGCGCCTGCAGCACGAGAAGGAGGTGCTGGCCGTGCGGGCGCGCTACGAGCGGGAGCTGCGGGAGCTGCATGAGCACAAGAAGCGGCAGGAGGACGAGCTGCGCGGGCAGCTCAAGGAGGAGAAGGTAGGCGGCCCTGCCCCTCCGCCCCCTCCCACGGAGCCCCGGGTGGGCCGTTGGGTCCGAGAGGTTCAGATCTCGCCGCTTCCCAGGAGGCTGCATCCTGCGTCTTCCGGGTGCCGAAAGGGATCGACAATGTGGGGTGTTGCGACGGTGTCCCGTCTCTGCCCCGTCCCGCCACGATGCTGCCGAGCCCTGATGGGGCATCGCCGCAGTGGGAGGTCGTAGCTTGGTGTCCAAGCAGGGTTGCCGACCCCGGTCGGGGAATTCCTGAAGTTCTGGGGGTGGACCCTGGGGGGTGGGGCGTCCAAGGAGGGGTATTCAGCAATTGCAGCCCATTGAAGAGCATAGCGGTAAGCA
>NW_015244145.1:0-573 GCF_001447785.1 Gekko japonicus | reverse complement strand
CCTTCCAGCTCTATGATTCTATGAGTCTAAGTGGAAAACTCGAACCAAACACTTTTTTTTTTAAGCTGATGTCCATTCCCATAGCATTTGGTAGCCGAGAAATCATATGCATTGCAGCACATCTTTCAGAACTGACACTGCCCTGAAGTTCGCTTTGGTGGGTTTGTAAGGGAGACGAACCATCATGTTCAAACCAGGGTATGGTTTTAATTCCGGCCTCCCCCTTTCATTCCATGAAAAGCAGAAAAGAGAAAAGGAAGGAAGATTTATTGTCTTTTTCATGCACGGCTTATAGATAGCATTTATCAGGTGTTGGGCATGTGGTGGATTTTGGGGAGTGCCAAAGGATGATCAAAAGCTTCACCCTCCCCTTTTTGACATGCTTAATCTCACAACTTGATCTATAAATGGACACATTAACCTCTCCGGTTCAAATTGGAGATTCATTTTGGGATTTCATTGTCTGCAGCCCTGGAATTAAGCCGCACTGCCTCTGTGAGCCAGGTCTGATTCTCTGGCTGTTTGATGTATCCTGTTCTCTTTTCCTGGCCTGAGGAGATTTGATTATTGCAT
>NW_015244144.1:0-572 GCF_001447785.1 Gekko japonicus | reverse complement strand
AAAAAAATGTACTTAATGACAAAGGCACCATGCGGCAATACTTAGGTTTTAGTTCAGGTGTAGGGTTTGTTGTTGTGCCTAATTCGGAGCCAGCGGTGGAACTCATCTGCATCTCGGGGAGTGTTCTCTTCGGGCTGTTGAGGCTTAGGATAGTCAAATGGAATGCCTAGCGTTGCAAGGAGCTGAAAGCCGCTTGGAACGTCGTTTGCTTGGAGCCTTTTTCCTTGATGAATTACCAAAAGTTCTGTAGCCGAAGACCAACGAAATTTGTATTTGTTTTCAAGCAGCTTCTCGGTAATAGGTTTTAGGTTTCTTCTGTGTTGAAGGGTTTCAGTTGATAGGTCCAGAAGAGTAATTATTTTCTTCGTGCGGTATTGTAAACCTCCTTCCAGTCTGGATTTTTTAAGGATAGCCATCCTTGTTCGGTTGTCTGGAAAGGTTGCCAGAATGTCCCTTGGAAATTTTTCAGTTTTTTTAGTTAAGGGCCCAACACGGTAAGCAACGTCTATGAGGGGGGCAACTCCGTCTTCTAAGCCCAGGATTTTAACTAGCCAGTTAGCGAGAAAAACTTT
>NW_015244143.1:0-573 GCF_001447785.1 Gekko japonicus | reverse complement strand
AAAAAGGATCTGAGCGGGTGGCTGGATCATCAGCCTTGTGTGATTCGCTAGGACGATCGCAGGAAATATCCCAAAGTGAGATCCCGCTGCCTGTTAGATCAGGGCAAAGGTCCATCCGGTTCAACATCTTGGTTTCTGGTGTGGCCAAAAAGAGGCCTCTAAGAAGAAGACGGAAAGCCAAGGCCTCTACCTGCTGTTGCTCCCAGCAGTGAGAACTCAGAGGTAGACTGCCTCTGAACACGGGAGATTCTAACAGCCACACTGACGGTACGGTCATCCGTGCATGTGTTCAGGTCTGTTTTAAAGCCATCTAAGCCTGTTGCCATTTCTGCATCTTGTGGGAGTGAGTTACGTAAATTAGACCCAGGGTTGCCATTAGCCTGCTTATAGCAGAATCCCACTGGCACGCTGTGTCCCTTGCCGGTGCTCGATGAAGTGGCGGGGGAACGGGAGCGGAAACTGCATTGCACAATGTTGCAACATCCCTTCTGGATAGGAACCTGAAACTGGCATCCCCATTTCAGTTCTGTTCGCAGCTGAATGCAGAGAAGGCATCCTTCAGCAGCACAATAA
>NW_015244142.1:0-573 GCF_001447785.1 Gekko japonicus | reverse complement strand
AGCTTAGAGGGAACACTGGTTAGAACCAACAATCCCTGATGCATACCTCACTTTGTAAGCCACTTTGAACAGCCTTTGTGGAGAGCTGGCTTTGAAATAATCCAAAAACTAGGTGCTGAGGTCAGCATTTCCCTTTTCCCATGACAGTCTTTTTGTGGTAGGACTGATCTACAGATTGAAACATATTTCCATATGTGAATCATTGGCAGTTGTGCTTTACGAAAATAGTTTTCCTGCTTTTATTACAAGCCATGCTATACTGTTAGCTGTCATTAAATCCCTTGTGACTGGTACAAATTTAACATTTTAAATAGTAGATTACTAGCCATCACAGTTCCAGAGGAAAGCCTAAAAATATTGTCAAGGGTTTATAATGCAAGAGATATGTACTTCACCATAGTAATATTATTAAAACAATATATTTTTTGAACTTTCATGCCCTCAAAAGTATTAAGATGGTCTTTTGAACATGTCAATACTGTTCTTGAAGACTTTTGGAAAAGAAAAAAGAAAAACATTTTGTTGTCCGGATTTGTGTAAATCTAGTTCTAGTACTGCAGTTTTGTGCAATAA
>NW_015244141.1:0-573 GCF_001447785.1 Gekko japonicus | reverse complement strand
CGGCCAATGAAGTCCCTCCTTTCCCGAGTGGCTCTTGAGAACTGAAGAGCATCTGCTCACCCATTATGGGAAGCCAAATTTTGAGCTAGATGGGCCTTCTGGTGTGATCCCAGCGAGGTGACTCTGTTGTCCTTTTGCCAAAGCCCTCATTGGAGAGGATGCTGCCGGCCAACACCCCCTCCATGTGCCTCCCTCTGCCCCTCTTGCCAGCAAAACCGATCCCCCGAGGCCAGTCAGTCGGCAGAATGTAATTTGATAATCGCTAATGATTTCAACAGGGATGGGATCAGAAGAGGCCACTGTGGGCCGTCGTAATAAACCATCCTTGATTTTTTTTGGCACAAGGATTAAAAACCTGATTTGAGCGGGGCCCGTCGTGTCGGAAAGGGCTGGGGCAAGGTCTCCAATACGGGGCCCAGCTGGCAAATGAAATTCACATTAATCCCTAACCGGCTTTCGGAGATGCCCCGATTTCTGCCATGCAGCCTTGACACAAATGATAAGAATAGAGGAACAATGCATCGAGAATGCTGAGGTGGCGACAGACCTTAAGAACATAAGACAAGCCAGTGT
>NW_015244140.1:0-573 GCF_001447785.1 Gekko japonicus | reverse complement strand
TGCCTTACATGCCCTACAGAATGGCAACATATTCATCTCAATCCAGATACAAAATATTGCACTGAGTACCTGGGAAAATGTGATGTCCCCAGAACAAAAGTGCTACTGTTGAGGTAGGTCTGCAAAATGTGTGTGCAAGAAATGAGAAACAAATGTCCATTTATTGCAGACAGGAAAAAATATGCAGAAAGGCCCTCCAAAAAGCTTTGGCAAAAAGAACCCCACTTGCTATCCACACATCTGTCAGGTGAAACCAAATTCTGTTAACTCAGGAAACCATAGTGGGATAGTAACAGATCTGGAATTTCCCTGTGCTTTAATTAAACTGCATACATGTTTCAACAACCCCTAATTCCCAGATTGATGAGTTCATTACAGGCCACCTAGAATATATTAGCAATCACCACAAATAAACGCCTGGCACAAAAGTAACACAGGGAAGAAATAAGCTTTGGAATGACACAGAACATAGACCCATTGCTAATACTTAAGCGATATCCTAAATAAAGGTCCGAAGTAGAATTAAGAGAAATCCAAAATAGTGTATTATATACTAGCCTGATACCCATGCTT
>NW_015244139.1:0-573 GCF_001447785.1 Gekko japonicus | reverse complement strand
AGGAAGGCAATGGGAAACCACCTCTGCTGGAGCACTTGCCTTGAAAACCCAATGGGGTCACCATAAATCAGCTGTGACTTGGCGGCAGCACTTTACAGAACCAAGGTACCATTGGGCTTCTGCTTTATTTTGCTGCTCTCCACCTGGAATTATTCCTGTGATCAGTATGTCATACCCATTAGCCTTTAAAAGGGCCTGGAAGTTGCTGGACACTGGCTGGCAGCACACATCTTTGGTGTCAATTGTCGCATCTCAACCCTGGAAGTCAGAAAATATATACATCCAAAGTGACCTTTTCAAGCTAATGCACAAGACTGGATAGTGTTGTATGCCCTTGACAGGCAAGCAGGGCAGGACTTACCAAGTTGCAGAGGAAGGAGAGGGAAGTGCCCCCTGTCACTTCCTAGTAGGGCTGAGAGCCCAGCACTAGCAACTCGCAGAAGGTTTTTGGAGGCAGGGATATTGACGTTTGTGTTGCTTTCACATGCCAAACCAGAAGTGATGTCATAACTTTGGGGTGACACTCTAGATAGGGTGAACATTTGTTTGACAGTTCCTTGCACATCCCCAGTT
>NW_015244138.1:0-573 GCF_001447785.1 Gekko japonicus | reverse complement strand
CTTCCTGTGTTAATGAGCGGCCTCTCACACAGACGGCTTAGGTGGAATGCTGGTTTTACTAACTGGGGCACTTGCTTTCATCTGCATAAAGACAAACATGGGAGCGGAGCAGTCCATCAAGAGAAAAGACTTGCGCTGAAATCGTATTACTGGACTAGCCATAAAGAAAACTTGTGGCTGAAATCGTCCACGCAGTCGCAACCCAACTCCCTGTGTTGGCGGAGCGAAGCCCCAGGGAGTCCAATGGAACATTCTCCAAAACAGAGCGAGTGTCAAGGTGCACTTTAGGATGCTTGAAAAATGGAATCAATCCAAGTTGCTGGCCCCGATTCAAGATAAGCCAGGTGTGTTCGGGATCAAATAGGTTATTATAAAAATACAAACGTTTATTATGGTGTACACATCATACATGTATTGTATATGTGAAACCAACAGCTCTATTAGTCAAAAGTAAAATAGGTTCAAAGAAATCCAAATACCAGACTCTTAAAACTTTTTTTACATACAGAGCTGTTAGTTTCACATATACAATTAATGTACAATGTGTGTTGTTGTTGTTCAATCGCACAGTCG
>NW_015244137.1:0-573 GCF_001447785.1 Gekko japonicus | reverse complement strand
CTTCAGATTATTATACACACTTTCCATATTTGCACTGTCTGCCAAATTTTCATAGATATGGCAGAAGGTGGCTCTGGGCAAGAGGAGATTTAAGTCAGGACAGATCTAAGAAATGTTACTTGTGTGCTTGTGAATCAAACACGCCCATTTCTTTACTTGAAAACATAAGTATGTATGGCAGCCCCCAAAGTGTTGAAATCTGAATTCAAATTTATTTTCTTGGAACAAATCTAAAAGTAATTTTATGTAGTGCTTGAAGTCAAAGTATACATATTCTTTAAACTAAGCATAGACTAATTTATAGACAAAACAAATACCAAAGGAACAGTGCAAAGTACAACATTCCATGAAATGTTGATTTCAAAATCTGCATTACAGAAAATAAATTTAAAGTGAAAGTATTAATACTCTAAAATCGGATTGAAAGGATGTATTTGAGTTCTGATTGGAATGCAAGGAGAGAATTAAGCAAAGTAGTTACAAACAATTGAATATTATAACACACATAATGATA
Organism: Gekko japonicus; assembly: GCF_001447785.1. Classification (NCBI taxonomy): domain Eukaryota; kingdom Metazoa; phylum Chordata; class Lepidosauria; order Squamata; family Gekkonidae; genus Gekko; species Gekko japonicus. Next base: position 59 of record NW_015244137.1, on the reverse strand, counting down.
CACACATGTATTTCTCCACACTGAAGAGCGAAAATTATATGAGTTCAAGAAGCATTTTA
>NW_015244136.1:0-573 GCF_001447785.1 Gekko japonicus | reverse complement strand
TTTTGCATCCATTTAATCATACATTCTTTTTTTTTCATCCTGCATTTTCAATTGCATCAGCATACCATACATTTTCTTAATACGTTTCTCTCTCGAAGTACATAATAATTTCTCAAATGCATCTTGTTCTAAGTATAATCCATCTGTCTGTTTATCCTTACTATATCTAGATTCCACTTGTACTCTGTTTCACCCATCTAAATGATCCTTTGATTCTAAGAGGGCAGATGAATGCTACATGCTTTAAGAACTTGCCCAATGGGACATGTAAGCCCCATGATTGCTTTCATAGTGTTAGCCAAATTGCTTTATTTACAGTAATCGGCAATTTAAAATGGGCTCTTGCCAATTTATACCATGGTCCTGATCCCACCGAGGGTTACTAGTAGTAAAGGATTCAAGGCTGTTGTATTTACTTAAAAATATATCTCATACAAACAATACTGATGAACTCACACATTCAATCAAGTTCCTAAGAATTACAGTATGAAATAAGCACAGTTGCATTAGCAGGTAGTGGTGATGAAGGCGATACTTATCTGTCTTGTTGTTCCAATGAAGAATGGATGGGAA
>NW_015244135.1:0-573 GCF_001447785.1 Gekko japonicus | reverse complement strand
GGGGTCGCCGTAAGTCAGCTGCGACTTGATAGCACTTAAGTACATAAAATGTTGACGTATCAGACAGGCAATACTTGCCTGATAATAACTTTTATAAACAGGAACATCAAACACAAAAAAAAACCCTGCTTGATTTTTTTTATTTGTTTTTTACACAAGGAGTCTAAAAATAATACTCCCTTTGCTTACATTGTCTAGGGACAATTGAGAAATCAGAGCTGACAAACCTCACAAGGCCTGGAGCCACTGACAACTGGGTTCCAGTCCCCAGAGGACTGGATTTCTGCATGGCTGAAGACACTGAAGGGGAAGCTCCGAAGTGGCCCCTACCAGGGGTAGTCAAACTGCAGTTTGGGAGCCGCACGCGGCTCTTTCACACAGTCTAATTCAATGCTAATAAAAAGCAAATTTGCATATTTTTCAATTAAAATGTGTGTGTCGTGTTAGTTCATTTCTTGCAGCTCTCAGGCATCTGACACTTATTCTGTGTGGCTGTTACATTAAGCAAGTTTGGCCACCCCTAATCTAGATAGCTAACCCGTAATCTGCGGTGGCTCAAGTGGTTAAAACGCT
>NW_015244134.1:0-573 GCF_001447785.1 Gekko japonicus | reverse complement strand
TCTGCATGCCAAGCAGAGGCTCTGCCATTTGAGCTGTGTCCCCTGCTCATGGTCTTTTCCTGCTCCTTGCTGACACCCCTTGAGGCTGATTAAAACAAACTCGGTATCATGGACCACATTGCATGAGACCTAGACTGAAGACTTCATTAATTAGTTTTCCTTTGACTAATCAAGGGTAAATTTGGGATTCCTTTTTCTCTCTGTTGGCAGCTCCCAAGACTGGAGGAGAACTTTACATATTGATGAACCAAGTGTTGGCAAAGAGGTGGTGAGAAATAAATCTTCGTGTTCTACTTTCAGTGAAACTTTTGTCCGCAGTCTAAAAGCAGCCACAAACATTGGGACAGGTGCACTGAAAGGAGGCAAGGAAGAGGATTTCAGAGGACAAATAATGACTCTTGGGCTCATATCTATTGTGGGAAGAATAAGAGCAGAGGGAATGGGGTTGAATACAGCGGATGGTGGAGTAATTTTTCATTTATTGGCAGCAGACCTGCAGCATTGTGGATCTTGGGAGAGGACCTGTGGGTTTGGTAGCATTTAGGGGCCAATTGAAGCTCTTTGTGTTCCTCA
>NW_015244133.1:0-573 GCF_001447785.1 Gekko japonicus | reverse complement strand
TGTATCTTGTGCTGGCACCAGGGTCTCACGTGCGGGCTGTAAGAATACAGATGCCTGCTTAATCTTACTCTTCCATTAGCAAAATGCCTATCATTATGATAGGCAGGGTCAGATTGTGACGGAAGGGTCCATTTAATGCAGGAGCTCTGGGGAAAGGGCTGTTAGCCAGCCACCCCAGCCATAAATCCCAGAACATGGAGATTGGGCTATTTACTGCTATCACACTGTACAAGCCCTGTTTCGCCGCAACAATATCCCAGTGTCCAGCCCTGTCCTTTTCCCATTGGAATGAATGGCATCCATGTTTCACAGGGGAGAAAGGAGTGCACCAAGGAAACAGTATCAATGAAATTTGCCTCCGGTTATGCCAGATTTTGTGTGTGGGAGTCTGGATCTTTTCTTGAAAACCATGCTGCTCTCATCCTATTTATTTTGCCTCATGGAACTTAATAGGAGCTAGTGGGAACTGTGATCACCCCGCCTGCACTTTAGCCTCATTCTCTCATTTCCAAAGCCCTGCTCTGGCTGCTGCTTCCTACCGTGTAATCCTAACCAGAGTTATACCCTTCTAAG
>NW_015244132.1:0-573 GCF_001447785.1 Gekko japonicus | reverse complement strand
CCTTCCTCTGCAGAGTCTTCCTTGGCGGGTTCCCAGCCAAGGGCCATCTCCGCTTAGCTTCCAATGAGAGATGGATATACCATGCCCCTTCCCTCCCAAGAGTCTGTTCATTTCCCTGAAATCAGCAACAGTTCTCCACCTTCCCGGGTAAAACACCTCATCTTGAAGGCCACCCCCCCCCACTCTGTGCTCTTTCTTTTAGCCAGTCCGCCCTTCACTGGCAGCCTTGAATCTCCCACCTGATTCTCACCCGCCTCCGCCCAAGCACCTGCTTCTATGTGTGCCGCAGCTGATCGCGACTGACCATCAGTGCCCCTTCCCAAAACAGCTTCCTGCCATCAAGAGGCTTGGAGCAAACACCACACGGCTCGCTCTAGAATATACTATCAGCAAGCTAGCAAGTCATTCCGCAACAGATGGTCTTCCCGTCACTTGACACGAGAGTATTGCTATTATCGCGTTCCCTCCATAAGCTTCCAGATGCGCCGAGGCAGTCTGCCACTTGTGCTGAGAAGTTATTGATGCCGTCACTGGTTGGTGTGCTGTAGGGTTGCCAGCTCTGGGTTGCAAAAT
>NW_015244131.1:0-573 GCF_001447785.1 Gekko japonicus | reverse complement strand
AATAAACAGAATACTTCTTATGAAGTGCTCTGTGGTTTGATTTGACTATGGAACCTGACAGAGGTCAGGATTCCCGCACACACACACTCCTTCTCTTTCTCTGTCTTCCTCCCCCCCACACCTGCACCCCATATGCCATGTTGAAGTTGAAGACAACCAGTTTGAACTAACTCCAGTTTGCTATGATTTCCACTTCTGGGCTCCTTAACAAATCGAGCTTACTTTCTGTCCCAATAACCAGCATCCCTCACCTCGGTGTTCTAATGGATCCTTCAAAAGACAACAGAGGCCTGGGCGTCAGTAACTCCGGCTTCATTACAAACCACTTGCGAACAAACTGGAGACAAGCACAACTCTTCCCGTAGTTCTCTGACCTCTGATGAGAAGCCGCCTTTCCGGGTTCTTGCTGACTAGAGATGGTCTCCGCTGCCGCTCCCTCTATTGCTATCTCTTCTAACACCACGGCTGCCACTTCACCAGCCTCGTGCTCATGCGTGACGTCCGCAGGCCGCTCAAGAAAAGTGTCCCTGGCATCTCTGTATTTATTGATTTGATTTCTACCCCACCCTCCCC
>NW_015244130.1:0-573 GCF_001447785.1 Gekko japonicus | reverse complement strand
TTAACTCTATATTTCTAGACCAGTAATCTATACATATCTTGACCTCATGAGAACATATGAAAAACAAACATTTGTTTAAGCTATTTATGTCCATTGGCATATAACTTTGCTTTCCAAATTTACCCAATGAATTGCTCTGCAGGCTATAAGACCTATTTACTAGTACATTTACTCACACATAAGCATAACTCCACAGCTTCAAACTCATTCTGGATGAGCCTTTTTTGGAGAAGATCTACCTGCTGCCTGAAGTGGTAGTCTTGGGGGCATTCTTACAAGTAGATCTACCACGTTCCCTACTATACACTCCTTGAAATGGCAGGCTTCTCGTAACAGTCCCAGTAATATTCCTTTGAACACAGATGACAAGAACACTGTCTTCTCCAAAAGGGAAGGAAGAGAAGCCAGAGATAGTGTATTGAGTTTATTACTGACCATAGGAGAGCTTAAATTATGAGATCCTGGTGTAAACACCTCACTTCTCCAAAATCTGATTCATTCAATTAAATACTAACTATACTCCAATGCAATTCCACCCCAAATAACCTTTTTGTAAACTGATGCTACAATGGC
>NW_015244129.1:0-573 GCF_001447785.1 Gekko japonicus | reverse complement strand
AAAAAAATGATTACATCAGTGGAATATCTGATACATTTGTTGCTGCTTGGGTCTTCAAACTTTCACTTCAGGACAATGCCACCTAGTGGACACTGATAGGTTTGTACAGCACCACATCTACCAGCTGGGAAGAATGCTTTTCAATTACATGTGTTCAAAAGCCCATATCTGTGGTCTCCATATGTTGGGTAAATGTTATAAGAATCCATGAAGAAATCATTTTGTCCATGCAATATTTACAGTTTATGTAATCTCTGCCTAGCTCCAGTTACAACTTGAAGCTCTCACTGGAGAACGCTAAGTATAAACTAGATGCTCCACTAGGTTATGTAGCTGCTCCGCATAAATCCCATCTAGTCTATGAGCTCGAGATAATATTGTGGACACGTACATTCTCAGAGGAAGCAGACTCTTCTTGCCCAAGCCCAGTATCCATATCTGACTCTCTCTAGAGCCCCAGAGTGCATTCGAATTTGGAGGATATGATGTTCTCCAGTGGCTCCCCCTCTAAACACGAGCAACTTATGCACACAAATGCACTTCAGTATCAGTATCATCAAGTTTATTGTATTA
>NW_015244128.1:0-573 GCF_001447785.1 Gekko japonicus | reverse complement strand
TCTTTAGCCCATCTAAGGTGGACAAGGCATGACGCTGGATGAACAATGTCATTGGTAGGTCGGTGGCTGCGTGAGGAGGGAAAGTGATACCACACCTAGGATGAGACTCCTAGGTTTCACCTGGCTTAGTCAGTGGAAAGGGAAACACCATTCCTACAAGGAAGGTATCTGGGGTTCTGTTAACAAGAGAACTCAAAAGAACCAAGATATATCAAATGCTGCTTATTCTTCCCCACTGTTGACACATCTGCTTGTACATAATGGACAAACAGCTATACTATCTTTCATTACAGACTGTGAGACAGGATATTGGTTTTCCCACATCTAGACCCAAATGACACACAAAATGTCTCCAGAGAGCTCAAAATAATTTCCTACATCTCTCAGCAACACCTCCTGAATGTAGACTACCTCTTAATCATGCCTTGAAATCTAGAACAAAGACTTTATGATGCTAAATGTTTTGAGGCAGACAAGATATACTTGAACCTCTGTCCTTCCTCGCTGGACACAAGGAAAGCAAAAAGGGGCTGATTCAAACGGGGCCTGCGTTTTGCGGGGCTGGGCAGGGGG
>NW_015244127.1:0-573 GCF_001447785.1 Gekko japonicus | reverse complement strand
TTACTACTTTTATATTTAATTTATTAAATAGATGGCTTAGTTGTAAGTAATAGAACCATGGAATGGGAGAGCCCAACTTTTGTTCAAGGTCTATTTTACTTAATATTCCTTTTTTGTCCGCTATGTCCCCTAATCGGGTAAGATGTTGAAGTCTCCATTTTGTTGATACAGTTGTGTCTGATCCAGGATGAAATGTTTTCTGGATTAAAAAGTTATAGTATCTTGAGATTGAGGGCAAGAAGTGTCTGGCATGACGTTTCCAGCATTGGATTGCTGGGAAGATAGGTTCAATAGCCTTCCTCTCCGTTACAGAAAGTGATTCAGTATTCCAGAGAGTACTATCTAAATACTTTGGAGATAACAAGTCATCTCCTATGTTGACCCATAAAGGCTTTGTAGTGGTGTGTAGCATTTTAATCGAAGTGGCTAGCAAAATTGCTTTATGGTAAACTGCTAAATCAGGTAAAGCAAAGCCCCCTAAGGTTTTGGGTCTTCTTAAAACTGAGAAGCTTATTCTAGATTTCTTTTTATTCCACAAGAAATCTTTTAGAGATGATTGCCATTTTTTGAGCA
>NW_015244126.1:0-573 GCF_001447785.1 Gekko japonicus | reverse complement strand
TTACAAGTCAGTATTTGCACAGAACCATTTGCATAGCACTGTTAAAAGGCGCAGTGTTTTCTTGTGTTTGACCTCATAATTTGTTAATGCAAATTATACTCATCATATGCAAATAGACTACGAAAATTACAGCTTTTCCGCTGATGACATATTTACAACGTGGCCTGCAGTGGCAAATCCTCTCTTCTTTTCGGTGGTTAGGCAACCTGGCACCCAGTTCTCACTACACAAGTGTCACATTCCTGAACAGCATCCAAAATATGTGCATAATTGGAAGAATGAAGAAATGGGAGTGCCGTATAGACAGCGTTATACTATCTGGAGATGGCCCATGAGCACACACGTGCCTCAGTTCATGTGGAACAGCAAACCTTGGTTTGCTGGTTGCTGCTTCAGCCTTAAGCTCACAAGGACTGCTCCCTTCACACACTCCGATTCCCTCCTTTACTCGGTTCATGCAAACCACAGTTTGCTGATAACATCTGGAAACAGTATGTTTGTGATCTCAACTGAGCAAAGGTGGTGTAGACAGCCACTGGTGTCAGAGGTAGGGTAGATGTGAGAAGAAGAAGA
>NW_015244125.1:0-573 GCF_001447785.1 Gekko japonicus | reverse complement strand
TTCTAGGTTGGGTTGAGAGTGTGTGCCTGGCCCAAGACCACCCAACGAGCTTCGGTGGCAGAGTGGGGATTCAAACCAGGCTCTTCCCGGATACTAGTCTGACACTCTAACCACTAGACCACGCTAGTTTGATCATGGGATGAGGTCCTGTGAGAAGTGGCATATACATTTTAGCAAATGAACACACACACCTCTAAAACAATCCTAGCCAGAGCAACCTCTATGAGGCAGTTGTTCTCTAAAAACGCCCAAGGTTGCCCATCCCTCCATCGGTTTCCAAGAACTTCCACTAACATCTTTGCTACACCAACTGATTTTCATCTTCCTTCCATTCCAACAGGAAATCCTGATCAGCTAAACACAACTTCAGGCATCACAGATAAGCAGTTTCCATCAGCCAGGAGAGAAGCTCTTACGTTGTGAGTTTTCCATGTGAATCTGCTCCAAGTGCGTTTTCACATGAGGGCCTTTATTTGTGTTATTTAAAGTGTGCACACTTGGTCTGAATGTGGGCATGGTGAATGACATCTGACCAGCTTGCAGGGGCAGATAGTGATTTTTACACACTTATTT
>NW_015244124.1:0-573 GCF_001447785.1 Gekko japonicus | reverse complement strand
CACTTGAGCCACCGCAGCTCCTTATGGATGTGTAAATCTTTTCTTTGGATCGCAGTCATAATCAGGCAAGGGTGATGCAGTAGCCAATCTGCAGCAAAAGAGGCTGTTCAAGTTAGACAGAGACCGTTCGGGTTGTCAAGGTGCTAAGGGGGTAAGCCCATATGGCCAGCTCCAGTGAATCACAGCTGTAGTTTTAATCTGCTGCTGAGGCATTAATCAGTTCATCGCACCAATTAATCGATTAATGTGCTCGGTCCTAATTAAAGTTAACGGGCAGTTTTCACATCCTTAATTCCAATTACATCGCCCTTATGTCTCCTGACTGCTCATAAATTAACGGTCTGCTCATAAGGCAAATAAATGAAATAGATAAGTGGAGGGCGTCTGGATCTCTGGCAGCCAGTGCCATGGGAGAAAGGGATCTGCGGGGGCGTGATTTAAGTGAGGGCAGAAAGGGGGGGGAGAGGCCTGGCTGTAAAGCAAACGCATACTTAGCCAGGAAGATTTTCTGCTTCTAAACGCTTTTGGATTTAAGCAAGGTGAGCAGATACAAAGGCAGGAAGGGATCCTATA
>NW_015244123.1:0-573 GCF_001447785.1 Gekko japonicus | reverse complement strand
TGGAAACATGTGACAAGTGACATTCCTCATTCCTTGCCCCTCAGCTTGAACAAGCATCAGCCTAACCTGATTCTCCTTAGAATGACAGAATCTCAGCTAGTTCCTGCTTCCCCTCCCCAAGTATCTAAAGTATGTGAGACAGATGCCATTTGATCTTCTTTGTTGACTACCAGAGGCATCTCTTTTTTCATTTCTTCAGGTAAAGGTCCAGTAAATGTTACTTAGGAAGGATTCATTAATGATTGAAAGAAGTCTACAGATACAGTGGGTTTCTAACCACTGATGCGAGACTTCAAAAATCAGCTTTATTTCCCAACTAACATGAAAGGGGCATCCAAAAAAAATGAAGGATAAGCTTATTTTGCTACATCAGCACACATCTGTGCTGTAATGAGGAGCCAACTTGCTTTTTTCCTGGCCGTGATACTGCACATTAATTTCATCTTCAGGTATAATGCAACAGACACTAATTTTGTTAAAGTATACTTATATTTGCTCATCTCTTCAAAATTGTATATAATTTGTTAATTTTATTATGTTTCTGGACACTTCAAAGTAAACACCATGAGGGGG
>NW_015244122.1:0-573 GCF_001447785.1 Gekko japonicus | reverse complement strand
AGCAGGGCTCTTCTGAAGTTCTTCTGTCCTCCTCTTTGTTTTACTTGTGCCGTTAAAGCTCCTTACACTCATTCCAGGAAGGGATTATTAGCATGCCTCCTGAGGCATCAGAAGGATGAAGGGCTGTTCTTAAAAAAGCACATCACATCGTGCTGAGTAGCATCATCCACCAAAAGTTATGTATGTATAGAATACAGATCAGCCATTTAAATGAATCCAGTTTCACCCAAGCATGGTTGTCTCAGGTGCTGAAACAGGATCCTTCTCTGTCCTTGGGCAACCCAGTGTCAAGTCAAGAGGATATGACGCCTTGAACAACTCAGAAGAGGTCATGAAACAAATGTGTTTCCATCCATCCATCAGGACCAAGGGAGGAAACAAATGCAAAATGCCTGCCCCTGCTAGATATTCTCCTCAACGAAACCTTCCCTCGTTCCTCGCCGTATTCCATCTGCCTTATTATCTCCTAATCATTAATGCATTTGACATTGCCACCAGCTTAATTGCGTAATAACCATTGCACTGCTCTGTGACTCACTCGTCATTAATAAGTTTATGGCACCATTTAGAAGC
>NW_015244121.1:0-573 GCF_001447785.1 Gekko japonicus | reverse complement strand
TTACCTAAGGGAGAGGGAATTATGGAGTCCTGTGAGCTTGCTTGTTCCAACATATTGAAGTCAATAGATGAGTTAGCTTTATGACATTGGAGGCTTGTGGTAGCAGCAGGTAATATTTGACAAAATGCAAATCTAAAGCTAAGAAATTGGTTGTTTTGTGTGGAATCTGTTACCTCCAAAATGGAGTTTGTGACAAACTGTTTTGGGTTAGATAAACAGACCTTCAGGTGAAAAAGTAACTCATTGTACGTCATTTGAATCCAGAGTTTGCTGTTCTTTGACCTTTTAGACGAAGATGACAGAGAACGTTTTTGATGGCAGTACATTCAGTGGTATTTCAGAGTGGAAACCCTTTTCTACAAATCAAGGCTTTGGCCAGTCAGCATTTCTTGTACTTGTAATGTGCATTAGTTAGAATATTAGAATGTGCATTACTTTTTAAAAATGAAATGTAGTAACACTGTTCTCCTGTTCACACAATTATTGTAACTAGAAACGGGGGGGGAAATGAATTCATGAGGAATAAGAGGGCAAGAAGGAATTAAAGATAAAAGAGAGGGTTCTTTTTTCTTT
>NW_015244120.1:0-573 GCF_001447785.1 Gekko japonicus | reverse complement strand
AACCCTACAGGGTTGCCATAATTCAGATGCAGCTTGATGGCACTTTATGCACCTGAAGTGCTACTGCTTGCTCAAAGACACCCTGGCAGCTTGGCCCTTTAGTAGTAGTGCTCGTTAACCTGTCGCTGATAGCTCTTGCAAAAGCACGGCTGGCTGTACCAGTGTTTTGTTACCGAAAGTGTGTTCTGCCAACTGCTTTCGGGGTTTTTCCCAGTCCTGGGCTTTGGCAAGGGGAAAGATGCGTGCAGAATTAGTAATGACGCCTACGCACCTCTTAAAAGGCAGGATTGCCCAATGACCCGTTTCTAATTATTTTGCTTTCCCCTCCGAGTGACTTTTGAGCCATTTGTTTTGCAAGGACCTTGCTGCCAGCCCTGCTGCTTGGTTACCCTCCAGGGTTTGGATTGATACGTGTGGCTGAGTCAGACATTCAACTCGGTAGCCCTTGAATGCCCAGCACTGAAAGGCCCGACGAATCATCTTGCTTAGAAGAACTGACTTAACCTGCCACAGGAGTGTGCAAAACATTTCATATAGCTGACCTAAATGATGTTCACAACAACCTTGGCAAGT
>NW_015244119.1:0-573 GCF_001447785.1 Gekko japonicus | reverse complement strand
GACAAAAACAGTCTGTAAACTGTTGCTGTTAACTTCTTTGGCCTAATGAGTTCCTTTGTTACCTTCCCTTTGGGAAAATGATGTTTACAGGGTTTTTCCCCCCCTAAAACAATTTTTTCTGCAGGATTTTAGAACTGCAAGAAGCCGGCTACTTGGATGTCTTCAAAGAGAAATGGTGGCCACGGATGGGACGCTGTGATTTGAACAGCCACGCCAATGCTCAGACTGATGGGAAGGCCCTGAAGCTTCACAGTTTTGCCGGGGTCTTCTGCATTCTGGCTGTGGGCTTGCTCCTGGCCTGTTTGGTAGCAGCCCTGGAGTTATGGTGGAGCAGCAACCGTTGTCATCAAGAGACACCAAAAGAGGTCCATAACTTTTATTCTTACCACAATTAAGAATAGGACATATAATATCCATGCGGAGAGACAAATATGTATGTGTGCGTGTGTGTGTATATACACAGCACACACACACATGTATGTATCAGAGAGTGAATAGAAGCAGTGGAAATTCTATGTGTTCTTGCACATCACTGGACTATGATTGGAGATAACCACATTTGAATGAGTCCTT
>NW_015244118.1:0-573 GCF_001447785.1 Gekko japonicus | reverse complement strand
AAAATTAGCAATATTAAACAGGGGGACACCCTTCTGAGCCCGTTGATTTCAATGAGTTTACAAGATGCAACTCAGGTTACTAAGACACTGGCAAAAGCAAAACCTCTATGCAATTTGTGTCCATTTTGCAATCATCCATTGTCCATACTAACTCATGGACTTAGGGAACTCAAACAGCAAGAATATGTGAGGCAGAGAAAGATAATTAAAAATGGATAGGAATGTTGTGTGAGAGAAAAATGAACAGATCTTCACACTAAAATTGATCTCATCCATGTGCGTTTCCCTGACTCTCACCACTTTATTCTTTTCCTGCTCATTCAATTATGAGACTACACCTTTCATTCCAGTAAATTGCCGGTAGTATGCCACAATCCTGCCCTTGCTCTCTTATCCTAATCTTAGCCTTTCTTCACGCATCTCCTGCTGCAGATCTACTCAAAACTGGATACAGTTCTTTATTTATAGCTGGCGACTGCAGTCTTCGTCATCTAGCCTCCCATAGTCCTTCCCTCTGCTCCCAGTCATAGAGAAGAACAATTCATATATTTAGCAGAGGTTCTTGTTGTTGTC
>NW_015244117.1:0-573 GCF_001447785.1 Gekko japonicus | reverse complement strand
CTGTTCAATAAAGTTTGTTAGAACAAATTGATTGGATATGTAATGGTAAAAAATGAAGGAAGGAGACCCTAATTCCATGACTTTCATGACGGTATTGCAGTGTTACATTTGCTCCAAAAGCAGCTAGAGTAATGAGGTGTCCACTCTGGCTAATTCAAATGACAATCAAGTATGCTTTGTATGCGCAACACTGATTTCAAGAACATATGGTTTATTTGACCGCTTATCTTCCTTGATGAGTTTAAATAAGTACAGATGTATTTGTGAAATTTACACAGGTGGGTGTGGGGTGAGGGAGGACCCTTGGAAAGAATTCAAGTTCTATTGAAAAGGGCATGCTAGAAAGACTCAGGCTGGAAGCTGTGTCGTTCTGAGAAATAATTTATGATAAATCGGAAGGGTATTGCAGAAGAGAAATAATCTAATAGCTTGTTAGTGCTATCCATGCAACTGCTTTCTAACACTCTGAGATCCTCAGGAGCAGTGATGCATCCTCAGCATTTTCCTCAGTTAGATTTCCTGGCTTGTTTCTGCATTAGCTCAGCACATCTAGTTTCTGTCCTAAGAGTGTAA
>NW_015244116.1:0-573 GCF_001447785.1 Gekko japonicus | reverse complement strand
TGTCACTCTCTATAGCACCACCTGCAATTTGTCACATTGATGAGTGATGATTACAATATCACTTTTCATGTGAGAGAAGACATTTACAGAAAAACGTTAACTCTGAATGTGAAGCTCAAGTCAAAACCATGAGATTAACTCATAGCTTGATTTTTAAAATTAGGAATATTATATGTATTTGTAGTTGTTAGCACTCTTCTCTTTATAAATCAACAAAACATACATGTACTTTGACACAATTTGTAGGGATAATTACTGGAAGACATTATTTACAACCTTGAAACTGCCAAGCTTACTTAATATTGGGTCAGATCCAGCTAGCTCTTTAGCACAACCTTGCCCAACTTCCCTTCTTAATATGGTCCCCATCCTACATGGCTCTTGTTCATTGAAGTTCTAGGATCCCTAAAATAGTCAAAAAGGAACTTCCTCCTACCTTTTTCAACATCCAAAAAGGTGGCTGAATTCAGCTCACTGAATTAGTAATAATATCCATTTTAATGAAACTATTTTTAGAAATGGAAACATGTTCATGGAAAAATATTCCATATTACTTCTCTGGAGAATGTGCAT
>NW_015244115.1:0-573 GCF_001447785.1 Gekko japonicus | reverse complement strand
TCCACAGCTTAGGGGGAGCACTGGTGGCTCTACGGAGCTCACACGCCAGCAGATGAGACTCCACAAGTCATGGGTTGAAGAGGGCTGCCTTCCATGAACCAAGAGTCTTTCTAGAATGGGCTTAAAAACGCCCTGCAGCTGTGTGTCACGAAGGAAGACTGCTTAGAGTAGACAGACTGCCTTTCAGAGAGACCTGCCTGCCATTACTGACCTCCTCGCCGAAGAGTTCCCCAGGTTGCCCAGAAGGGGGTCAATTCACAGGTAACTTTCTCTCAGGAAGTACTCCCTAGCAGCTTGTTAATTTCCTCCCCACTCCCCACCCCGGGGATTTGACACGAGAGCTATTTAAAAGATTGTGTTTAGCTGGGTGTCCTTGTAAAAAGCTCTTACATTTAAATCGCCATTTTTAAGAGAGAGAAAAATAAAATAAAACCTGCTCTTTAACTGCTGCCTGATGGGGAAGCATCGCCAGAGAACAAGTGCCTCCTTGGATGCTGGTTCTGATATCCAAGGTAAAACAGATAGTTTGAGCAACAGGACAAGAAACCCACAACCACTTAGCTATCCCAGGAT
>NW_015244114.1:0-573 GCF_001447785.1 Gekko japonicus | reverse complement strand
AGAAGTTACACAAGAAGCACACTAGAGGATGAACCAATGATCTGCTTCCTGTTTTCGGAGTGATTTCCCTGAACTAGAACACTCTTGTTGGGCAATGTCCTCTCTGGTGGATTAGTAATGGATGTAGAGGAGAACTGTGGTGAAATTGCACCTTCCTTTGGGCTACATCACCCTATTAAGAGTTTTTGGGCTACAAAATCCCCACATTCATTTTAAAAAGTTAATTGCTCTCAAGCACATCCTGTTGATGGGTCTCTCAAGCAACCAGTACTTAAGCTGTAGTTATTTAAATAGTTCTAGTTAGCAGAGAACAATCAAAGGGACGTCTCATACCCAGACAGGCATATGACTCTTAAAAGATGACAGAGACTTGGGATGTGGAAGGCTAAATAGTATCTTCCTGGACACCTCAGAAAGGGAAGGTTTGACCCATTGGGGGACAGGCAGAGGAGATAAACTCTTTGGAATGGAGGGTACAGGGTCTTTTGGGATTGTTTCTATCTGAATGAAGGAGCTCTCACACCTGAGCATCTCGAATACAAAGAGCCTGCCTTAGGGCATGTGTAGGGCAGA
>NW_015244113.1:0-573 GCF_001447785.1 Gekko japonicus | reverse complement strand
ATTGAAATCTGTTTTTGTAGCCCCCCCCCTAGAAGTGGAGGCTCAGTGTGCACAATTAAGCTTACTGCATGAGAATGATTATGTCAGTATCTGATCTGTCCATTTGAATGGGGAATGAAGCACAATCATGCCAAGTCTATTCTTCTGAATAAGGAATGATAGACATTTAAGCTGAATGCACACACCATGCACGACAGTGATTTGTGAATTTCAGATCTAGAATTCATATGACAAATGCATCTTAATTTACTGTCCTCAACAAGCAATACCAATATTCAGGAAGGCAATAAAATAAAATAAAAATAATTGGATTGTTCTACATAAGCCTAGGTCAAGATTTTTGTTTGTTTGTTTTGTTTTTGCTCATGGAGCCAAACTGTGATGAACCAAAGACCTCAAGGAATGTTGCATATGGAGCAGGATGCTGATCATCATCAAGATAATGCTTATTCTGTTCTTACAAGGCCAAAAACAGTCATCACATATTCTTTTCCAGGCCATGTTCAACCATGTTAAAGTATTCTAGGAAAAGTACAGGAAATGGCTAAAGACACATTTTATAGTGCACATAAT
>NW_015244112.1:0-573 GCF_001447785.1 Gekko japonicus | reverse complement strand
TTAGCACAAGAGGAAGTGAGCTCTGTGGCAGAGAAGGGCTTCTGCAGAGAAGCATGTGCAGCACAAAGGTCTAGGATCCAAGCCATGTTTGTATGCCACTCAGAATACCAACTTCGACATGGTGTGCCACAGTAAATGGCTTCTCTGCGTTCAATTTCATTCTGAGGCCAGCTGTTAGGGGAAGCGTCACAGGCACTGAGCCCACGCCCCTTCTAGGTTGCTCACATTTGTCAAGACAGCCCCAGGGGGAGTTGTTAATCAGGATAATCAATAAGGATTAATCGTCTCCCAACAAAAGAGATCAGGAGAACAAGCCCTCGCTTGCTGCACGGTAGCTAATTGCACGGGGAAATAAGCAGGACTAATGTGTGCAGATAATTTACCTGATTATAGTTGCAATCGTGGAACTAATTATTCATTAGTCAAACACCCCCACCCCTCGCAGTCAATGGGGCTCTTTTTATAAGTGCTTTCAGCGCTCCAGCCTCCGGATGTAATCACGGAAACAGCACTTGTAAATGAGGCAAATAGACTTGTTTTAGTGGCAGCGCATGAAAAAAGATGGGGCGGGGG
>NW_015244111.1:0-573 GCF_001447785.1 Gekko japonicus | reverse complement strand
GAGCCACCGCAGCATAGTTTTATCCAGTGCAGCCCCCCAAAAGTCAGTGGGAGGCAAAGAGGGCCCCGGTGGGCAGGCCTTACTGCTCTGTGAGAACTCTGCTAGAAAAGAAATAGAAGCAGTGAGTTTCCATGGCTGCCCCATCCTTGCATGTGAGCCAGTGGGCTACAAAACCCTATTTATTGTACCCTGCTGGACACCTATTTCTGCATACCTTTCCCTTCTGCCTTGAAGGCAGAGTTTCATTCCTGTCTCCTTTCTCTGAAATGGCAGAGGAAAGCATCCATTTTGGAATATTAATGACATTGCTCAGTTTCTTGGCATCTGTGGAACACAGAACACACGGTGTCACACATAGCATTTGCTGCTTACCCCCCATGGAGCTGCTGCGATAAATATTTTTGCAACTGTTAATTTTACGGGATGAAATCTTCAAGCAAAAAAATTCCCCACCCCTCATTAGCGATCCCCTGCTATTCGTCAAACTTCCCCCTCCAGCATCATCTCTCTGCTGTCAGTTAGGAGTCCCAGTTTGCACCCCCATCATCCAGACACTGTCTGTTGTTGTGCCTC
>NW_015244110.1:0-573 GCF_001447785.1 Gekko japonicus | reverse complement strand
GCACAAGGCCTCTGCACATCAGCCCTTTTAAGTTAACCAATGTGCTACGTGTCTCTTTAGAAACAGTTTCTCAGGCAGATGTTCGCTTGATGATAGCTTAGTAGGGCCTGTTGTGGTTTTTTGCAGAACGTATGCACCAGGACTGATATCTCGTAAAGGGTGCAGTATGATGCACAACTATCCAATCTGCTGAATGCACAACCTTTGGAGGAGGAACCTGGCCCTTCTCTGCATTTACGCATTTCCTAGATCATTGTGGTTTTCTCGTAGGAAGTAAACAATGCTCAATGCTTCGCCTTAACCATTTCTGAGTCACATTAGGTCAAAAAAGTTGAACTGCTATCAGGGAAGGAATGTAGGAGGAACTTCAAGTGACTAGGCCACAGTTTGCAAATGAAGCAATCTGAGAAGGTTCTCAGAGTGTCTGATTTATATACTACTCAGATGTGCATTTGGATAAATACGCCTGGGATGGAGCGCATCTTTTCCCATAATGGGTGCTCCGCGGCCTATTCCAGTGCTTGGAGATCAGCCCAGATTTGATTCAAAAGGAACAGTCTTCTCCTGTTTAGG
>NW_015244109.1:0-573 GCF_001447785.1 Gekko japonicus | reverse complement strand
GTTAAGGAGGCGACGCTGGCCGGCCCAGCGACCACGGACTGTCAAGAACGTCTCGTCAGGGGGAATAAAAGCACAGAGGAAGAGCCACTGCTCACAGCCCCGGGAGAAGGAGAAGCACGTACATGTGAACACCACGGAGCGAACGTCCTTTGAGCTGGTGCGCATTGAAGCAGGCGAACACCATGGGCAGCTCCTCGACTAAAGGGAGGTCTCCCCCTCACGGGAAGTCTGGGAGCAGGGAGCACTCTCCTTCTGCCCTCACCTCCCAAGATGCAGGGACCCCTCGCCTGGGCGGAGACGGGCAGGTGAATAAGAGTGTGGGGCAGGGAGGGAGAGGAGAGAGACCATCTGCTCCACAGGCCCTGGGCGGCCCACATGAAGAAGAGCCACAGCTGGGCCCGGTTTGCTTCAGCGGTCAAATTGGAGGAGGAAGGGGGACCGAGCAGAAGTCCGGGCTGCCCAATAAGCAGCGTTCCTAAATGAGGTTTGCCCTCCGTGGGGAAAGCTCTCCAAGGGGGGCAGGGGGGCCTGTAACAGGTACCTTTTCTGCCCCCTCCCCAGAAGCCTGAAAAC
>NW_015244108.1:0-573 GCF_001447785.1 Gekko japonicus | reverse complement strand
ACAGTTTCCATGGGTCCACATTCTAATCAGTCTCCTACACTGTCACTCGATATGCTGGGTTGGATCAAGCATGCTTTTTCACTCAGTTATCACCTAATCTCCCTCCTTGCTGCAGCCCCCTTCCCACATACAATTTGTCCATTCAGATCCCATGATCCCAGCACAGCATTTTTAGTGGCCAAAGGGGATCTCCTCCTCTCTTCTTCAATGGCAAAAAGATGGTTGTATGCAACCCCCCTGGCTAACAGCCAGAGGGCAGAATCCAAAGCATGCTCATTCAGCATCCTTCATATGTTGCAATATGAGCTTCTGCTTTTTGTCGTGTGTTGTCATGCACTTCCTCCACTGGTGTCACTTTATTGTTCAACATGATGACAACATGTGTCAGAAAGGTTTACTACCAGGAGGTGTGCTAAATCATTTTCAATATTAACTGCTTCTTGGAGCATGCATGGTCAGAGAGATATTGATGAAGAATCTTCCCACTGTAGCCTCAGGGACAGGGACAGTTCAGCTAATGAGCCATAGCGAGGGCAGACAATGGCCACCCAGGGCCGGCCTGAGGTTGTCCTG
>NW_015244107.1:0-573 GCF_001447785.1 Gekko japonicus | reverse complement strand
ACTGAAAACCGACTGGCTGGAAGTGGTAAATCCATTAAATAAAATGTGTGCTAGTATAGTTTGGATAGTATACAAAGCTAACTAACTGGGATAGAACCAACAGGATGTTGTGAGACGCTTGCTTCTGTCAAACCCACCCAACATTCAAGAGGATTAAGCGTCTCATTATTGCTCCTGCACATGGAAATATCTCTGCTACTGTTTGATTGCCCCTCAGCCTTCTGTTGTCTGCTGGGCTGGTGATGGCAAAGACAACATGTCACCCTCCTAATCTGATCTGACAAATGAACAATTGTATCGTTTCTTGGTGAATTTGCAAGACGGCTTCAGTAGCTCTGTTTTTGGAGCAAAAGGGCAGGGAGGAGCCACCCTTCTGAACATTAGTGAGGATGTGTCACTGCTTGCCAAGAAGTGGGTAAGGCTGAGAGTATTTCATGCCCGAGTGTCAGGAATAGATTATGTATATAGGCTGTACAGTCTAAGTTCTGTACAGCTTTTTTGTCATTGTCTTTAAAATCACCATGCTATTATGGTCACTTTCCATCCATGTGTGCTGTAGCTAATGAGTGGAAG
>NW_015244106.1:0-573 GCF_001447785.1 Gekko japonicus | reverse complement strand
GCAGATGACCAAGGCTCGACTGACTGACAAGTTGGCAGCACCTGCTCAGCGCATGCCCAGCTAAAGCAGAAGTTCAAACAGTGGCAAATTGTTCTGCATTCACAGAAACACGGAACATGAGCAGGCCTCAGACATTTGAGATTTGTGGAAAGTCCCCAAACTAGATTCTGGTCAAGCTGGAATACCAAGTATGTCACACTGAAAAGTAATTTCCCGTACTTTGGATTCTGTCAGAAAAAAAGGGGGAAGGGTGATGGACACGATAAGATTTTGCACTTTTTTCCTTCCCTGTTCAGCTCAGACCAATCAGATTTTCAAATGCTGAATGAAATGGTGCCGTAAGAGAAAGAAAAACAAAACCAGAGGCAATTTAACAACCAACAACCAAGTTCCAAAAAGGGGGACTGAGGCCTGGAGGGAGAAGGGACAGGAGCTATCCTGAATAAGGCAGGAAGTCCAACAGGGACTTTAGGGTATTATTTAGACAGGAAGGGTTGGGTGCTATTCCTGTGTTTAAAAGTGAAGTGTTATGGCTTGTCTTAGTGTTTTTGAAGAAGAGGAGATTGGATTTAT
>NW_015244105.1:0-573 GCF_001447785.1 Gekko japonicus | reverse complement strand
TCCAACTCTATGATTCTATGATTCATGTTAAGTATAATGCAAAACATATGCTACTCCCAATTTTTTACAGAGCTGCTGTCTTCTACCTTTCTACTGAAAGGTCCCTCTCTATCCCTGTCTCCGTAAGGAAGCTGAGGGTTTCTTACTTGGAGAGTCAGAACTATATATTACATGGTTCTGGTGTCATCACCCCCCTCCCCCATCATGTAGAACAGATGTACACTGGGAGTTCTGTGCCTAGAACTTAATTCCCAGAGGCATGCAGGGGCCTAATTCAGATCAGAACCATGGTATGCAGGAAGAGGAGGCTCACATGTGGTTGCCAAGACTGGGGTAGACATGGGGGGGAGACACACGAGGACAGTGTAACAGGCCATCAGTAGGACAGGGTCTAGGAGCTCTTCTAATGCAAGGACATTGTCAAGAAAGTTTTTAATGAATTCATGGAAAGTCTTACTACAGCTGAATTTTCTGGTATTCCATTTTTTCTTGTTCCCTGAGTAACGACATCCAGTATTCTCTGCATTACCCCACAAACTATACATTTTGAAAAGATGATGGATGGGACTATGC
>NW_015244104.1:0-573 GCF_001447785.1 Gekko japonicus | reverse complement strand
GCTTCGTTAAAAACACAACTGCATCTAAGTACCGGTTTTCCAAACCTCCCTCACGCAGGGAAGATTAGTAGGTATCATCATGACATTGCGGGCTGCTGTTCAGCGTAGGAAAGGCAGCCCCGAGAAGAATCTGAGGCGCCTCTCAGAACTCAGTTTAGGAAGAAGGCGAAGCTGTGAATTGTCATGGAAAATGTCTCCTTTCTCTCTCTTGGGCCTTGAGCACCAAGCCCTACTGTGAGGCTTGCATCATATGCTGGAGAGCTGCTGTTCTAATGGGTGGAGATCACGTTTTCTCCGAAATCGGCAGTAAATACTCCTACTCCTTTCAGAATGGTAATTATGTCATTACCATTGACAGTCCTCTGAATGTTTATGAGATTTCCGTTACCACGCGCATTGCAAAGACTAAGAAAACTTCAGCCCGTTACATTATACTTTCCATCTGCACAGAGAAGCCTCTTGTTAAGAAAGGGTTTTGCTGGACTAGGAACCTGTTCCGAGACATTCTACCCAGCTCTGTCATAAAACCTCTTTACTGTGTTTCACACAAGGTTGCACCTGTCCCGTCTCGTC
>NW_015244103.1:0-573 GCF_001447785.1 Gekko japonicus | reverse complement strand
TGTAGTCAGTAATATCATGATGCAGTCTCTGGTTTCTGTAGTTCTCCTGCTACTGCCCCGTACCTTCATCATCTCCTGAATTTGGAAGATAATGTCCTTCTTTTGTTTTCAGTCAGGAGAGCCTTTTCAAAAGAACGGGTATGAGAGTGTGCCAGCACGTAGCAGCCAAACACTTCAGCAGTTTGCGCCACTGTTGATTGCTTCTACTAATCGTAACAAGACAGACTCCTCAAAGACTCCAATGAGCATGGGCGCACAGATGGGGGTTTATCCATCTCACAGACTTTCCCAAGCAACTGGGATGTACTAGTATGGCCACAGTGCCAACTGCCAACAAGAGATAATTCTTCTTGAATAACAGAATCATGGCATAGCGGTTGTATGGAGCTCACCTTCTTTCATCTAATATGCTACATTTGAAGAGAAACACTTTAGCAGAGCTGCAGACTAACAAGTGAGTGGATTTATCCCTAAAAACTAAGGAAAGGCTAATTCCAAATTTATACACAAAACGTGCAGAGGAAACTTGTCAGATGCCCAGTTGCTTTTGTGCAGGGGTGATTTCGTAGAAAA
>NW_015244102.1:0-573 GCF_001447785.1 Gekko japonicus | reverse complement strand
GCAACAAAGAGCCTTTGTCTACACTCAGACAGAGGTCCAGCTGAAGCTAGCAGAGGCATCCACAGCCGGGTCTGAAGCCTAAAGTTCCCAACAGGGTTTTGGTGGCTCTTGATAATTAGGTGTTCTTTGAATATGCTTTTTGTTTTGATACGTTTTAAAAATAATTAAGAGAAAGTCAAAAGATATTTGTTAACATTTTTCTTTCTTTTTTTGACATATGTATAGATCTCCTTGAGGAAGCTTAACGTGAAATGTGTTGGGGTTATTAATATTTTGGAATAAAATTTCCTTCCCACTGCACCATTGTTTTTTCTTCCTTTCTTTACTCCAATTGGTGCAGGTCTTCATTTGCTGCTTACTAAATCCTGACTAGACATGATCTAAATTGCTCCCTACTTCTTGGCTGCTAATCTCTGTTAAAAAGTCCTGTTTTCATAATATCACCAGATATCCGTATTCTGTTTGACACTGCAAAGCATGCCAGTGAACAGAATAGTAGGTTTCAAGGTGGTGTGCCCAGTTTCAAATCCCAGTGCTGTCATGAAGCTCAAAACATGGCCTTGGGAGAATCAC
>NW_015244101.1:0-573 GCF_001447785.1 Gekko japonicus | reverse complement strand
CCCCCTGCTACGGCTGCTGTTTTACTGCTTGTGACTTAAATTCCTCTTGACACATTATGGAGCACAAAGATTGGGTCTGGGTCACCAACCAATGTTAGAAATGACAAACTCACATGAGACGTGGGTTCTTTTCAATTCTTGTGCATGCTGAGCCTGATTAGATCAGGGCCGTGGTGCTTGTGGGAAAGGAAATGCAGCCTTCTTTCCATTTTCCCACCCTGACTCAGTCCCTATTTGGGGAAAGCCACATGTTCCTTGGGATATATGTGGGTTTCTCAAACATCCCCAAAATACATGAAAATGGTACATCAGACACTGCCCATTATAGAAGAGTGTGCACTCGTGTACCTTGCATCCATCCCATGTTCTGCTGTGTCGCCTGCCTCTTCATCAGCATGCACAAGCTAAATATTTTCCCCTGTGGCCTACTGGCAGGCATAGCCAGGACAGAAAACAGAAGCAAACAGGAGCCATTTCATTTGCACAGAACCAAATCAACATTCTTCCCTCCAAGCAGTAACTGGTATAACCAACTTGGGCCCCTGTCACACGGAGATTTTGCCGCGCGAAAGG
>NW_015244100.1:0-573 GCF_001447785.1 Gekko japonicus | reverse complement strand
TGGAATGTTCCAATCCCAATACATAACACCTTGCATATTTAAACTCTGCCAACAACACTCCCTTCCATTTTCTCCTGCTGTTTCACCGGGCTGCAGTGAGATGCTTGGGGGAATCTTCCACTATAGCCTGAGTTTTTATTCCTCTAGACAGAGCTCAGAGGCCGTGTCCAGGGTCCCCATTCTGTGAACGCCGTCTTGAGGAACTCGACCGTCAGAAGCACGCTGCTTCTGAACATGGAGATTCCACTCAGCCATCATCACGAGGGGCCGTTGCTTGGGCCTGTCTCCCCTCTCTTTGTGATCTGGCCACACAGGGAAACATTCACAAGGTGGGTTCGGCATGCTAAAGTCAGCTGTGGTTCAACACAGCGCTCCATCCCAAGGGACTGCCATTTTTAACCACGGGGTTTGAACATAAGAAGCGGAGAAGCTGTGAGTAAGATTTCTGGGTGCACAGAAAGACAATCAGAAACAGTTTCAAACAACTCTAAGATGAAGAGCAACAGAACTACATTGTACTACACTTGATCTCAGCCAAAAGGTGGAAACAGGGGTCATTTCCTACAGGAGCGC
>NW_015244099.1:0-573 GCF_001447785.1 Gekko japonicus | reverse complement strand
CAACATATCCAGAATTTCTAGTATAAAGGAAATTAATACAAAACTGACCACAAGATGGTACCTCACTCCTAGTAAATTATCCTGTATAAATCCAACTGTCTCGCCATATTGTTGGAAAAAATGTGGAGAGAAAGCTTCGTATATACATAATTGGTGGACATGTAGAGATATTCAACACTTCTGGAGGCAAATTATATTAAACATTGGAAAAATCACAGGGCAGAACTTACCTTTATCTCCAGAATTGTTGCTCCTTCATTTATGGCCACCAGACAAACCTCCTGATAGGATAAGAAAATTAATAAATATACTGATTACGTCAGCAAAAGCAGTTATAGCCCAAAACTGGAAACACCCCACACCCCCAACTGTAACTCAATGGATACACAAATTATGGGACTATTTTATGTTAGAAAAATTTTCACTGTTTGATTCCACATTTCAACTAGAATGCGAATTTAACAATCCTCTCAACACATGGGCCCCTATGCTGGAAAAAATCACAATGGAGGAATTCACCTGGGAGTCTATATCGCATGCCAAATACAAAATAATGTTGTTCAATTGAAAAAA
>NW_015244098.1:0-573 GCF_001447785.1 Gekko japonicus | reverse complement strand
CCCTTCCAACTCTATGATTCTAATTTTTGGCATCATTCCAATAAAGGCCTATGAGGAACCACATATTTGTACTTTGATAGCCATTAAATGTGTGGCTGCGGTGAGATTGAGTTTGAGATGGCAGCTTTGGAGGTCTAAGTTGGAAAAGAAGTAGTCCATAATGCACGGAGTTACACACCAGTTGTACACCCTTAACTCCAGTTCTTCCAGTTCGTCTCACGGGTACCAAGTACGGCTGTGGTGGAGGTGGATGTGGTGCGTGCACTGTGATGATCTCGAGATACGAGCCGGTTGCTAAGAAGATTGCGTATCCTTCTGTGGACGATGGCAAACTGTGCGATACGCTTATCTTTCTCGAATGAGGGAATCCATTGGCAAAGCAGAGTGCTATTTCTGTATCTCGATACGAAAGACAGTTCCCTCCATTCTGTTGCACGCCGAGTCACCATGAACCGTAACTTTGGATGCGGTGATACTGATGAGGAGGGGTGTCTATGGAGGAAAATAAGCATCCTTGATCCTCAGTGCAGAAGCCACCCAGACCTGGTGGTGGAAGGTGCTGTCAAGTCGCAG
>NW_015244097.1:0-573 GCF_001447785.1 Gekko japonicus | reverse complement strand
GCATTCCCACCACCGCCCCTCCGGCTCTCGCAAGTTGTAGGCGGAATTAAACCCCGGACAAGAGTTCCGAGGAGAAGATTGAAATATGTACAGGTACGAGGCTGCTGGGAGGGAGCGTTAACAAAAGTCATTTGCCTTGGCTTGAAATCAGATCTCTGCAAATTTGTTTTTTGGGGGAGAAGGCAGAAAAGTGACAGATGTTAGCATTTCCCCCCCCTGCCAAAACGGATTGCTGCCTTCCTCTCCCCCCACTACCCAACCGGCATGCCTCATTCTTGAATAGGAACGGCTTTGCGGAGACATCGAGACATTCAGTAAAGACAGTGTCCTTTTCTAGCAGAGAGATGACAGGGAATTTTAAAAAACAAACTGTGAGGCGCATTCTGGATTACCCGAAAGGGGCCTCCCACTTTAGAAGTGATTTTGAGTCGCAAGGAGGTATAACTCCCCCCCATGCTTGCTTTAAAGGATCAGGAATTGGAATTCAGCCCAGGTCGAGGCCAGAAGGGAGAGAAGGTGGCATGGTAGAAGCCTGATGTTGAGAGATCTCAGAAGCTCAGGGGTCATTTCCTG
>NW_015244096.1:0-573 GCF_001447785.1 Gekko japonicus | reverse complement strand
CACTCTGGGAAACACTGATTCTTGCCTCTACTGCTCTGCTCCAGCGATCTGTGTGACAGATGAAAATCCAGTCTGAGAGATCAGTTAGGGAATCCCACCATGTCGAGGGAACTCTCGCTGGGTTTCCCATCACATGCCTCTTCAGGCATTTGTGTAACAGCGCTGACAAATTAAGGTGCAGTGCACGTGGAAAGATGCCAGGGCGTTTCTTCTTATCTTGAGAGTAGCTGTGGAGCACCATCACACAGAATCAATCCCCTCAGTGGGGCAGCGAACAGTGAAGGCGCATCATGCATCATTCCCAACCGGATTCCAATCCTACACATTTATTCACGCTCCGTTCCAAAGCTCCCTTGTAAAGGGATAACAAATGTGGTCTCAACTTACAAACATTTGTATCAAGTGCCACTTTTCAACTTTTTTCCAGGATCCAGAAGCACTGGCGGCACAGACACCAGTAAGTTGGCAATGCTCCCGGCCTATTGGCTGTGCTACATAAAATGAATGGCCAAGGAAGGAAGTGCTGCTGCAACCTCTCATTGGTGGCCATAGGCAGGGCTCTTTTTGTAGAAA
>NW_015244095.1:0-573 GCF_001447785.1 Gekko japonicus | reverse complement strand
TTTTTTTTTTTTAATCAGCAGCACCGAAAGTATGTCTTCTGAGTTCAAATATACTCTTAGGAAGCTCTCCCTCGACTACGCAAATGCTTCTCTCATGTGTTTCAGATTGTGCTGCTGCTGCTGCTATGAAAACACTCAGTTTCTCAAGTGCTGGTCGTATTTTCCGTATATCCTAAAGTACGGCTTACTTTAGTGATCCCATTTCGTTGGATTCTTCTCATTTATTGGACCTGGTTCTGCATGTGAGTAAGGAACATGCGCAACAGCAAGGATAGTTCGTGTCCGGCAAGCGGTCCTCTGTTCTCTTTCTGTGGCGGCTAACAAGGGCCTCTTTTCCACCCCCACCACCCCACCTTCTTGATCCCTCTGCTTCTTGCAGGCCCTCCCACCGTCCATCTTCAGTTCCCTGCACCACCTTTTCTCTTCTCTGACAGCTGCCAGACGATTGGTGTGTCCTGGCATTGGTATGCAGCTGGGAGTGCTGTTATTATTATCACCAGGTGTGCCAGCACTGCGCGCCACCCACATGTGCTTCCTGAATGACTCTGGGCAGTCGGGAGCAGGGGTGCAGAC
>NW_015244094.1:0-573 GCF_001447785.1 Gekko japonicus | reverse complement strand
ACCTGTGCTCAAAGGTTCCTAAGTCCAAAAGAAATTAATTGAATTTAAGGCATAATTTAACACAACTGTGTAAATGTGTACACACACATTCATTACTTGGCCTTGCATTTGCACTTACTTACACTGTCTCTCTTTACTTCAGAGGCCAACAAAAAATTGCATGAACACCTTGGGCCCGCAGAAGAACGACTTGCTCTTCACATTCTCAGAACTCAAGGCTTGGTGCCTGAACATGTAGAGACAAGAACTTTGTACAGTACCTTCCAGCCAAACATCTCACAAGTACTCTAAACTTCTTTTACCTTACTGGCATTTCTAGCATAGCTGTAGAGAACACATCCATACCTGGGGTCAGTGTAAAAATAAATCCCAACTTTCCTTCTCCACCCACCATTATGTGACCTCATTTCTAGTCAATAAATGAGATCATATCTTGTATTCTAACCTATATAATACAGCCAAAGATAAATGCTTCTAATCAATTGGGAGGGCTTTAAAACATCCGTAACCATCCCACTGAAATCAATGGGATTTAGAAATGCTTACTTTTTGTTTGGACAATGCCTTTTTTTT
>NW_015244093.1:0-573 GCF_001447785.1 Gekko japonicus | reverse complement strand
ATACAACCTATTTGTCCACTGCAGCAAACACAGATGTAACATTAGGCTAACAACTATAATGTGTGGAGATGTCCTAACTGCAGACGGCCAATGGTCAGAGTGCCACGCTAGGATCTGGGAAAGCCAGGCTCAGCTCCCTGCACTGTTATGCCAGCTTGCGGGTGACCTTGGGCCAGTCTCACATTCTGTCTAAGCTACCTGACAAGGTTGTTGTCAGGATAAAATGGAAGAAAGGGGAGCAATACTGCAAATTGTTTTGGATCCCCACTGGGGAGAAAAAGCAGCTTGCAACACTGTTCCTCCACCTACATTTTATAAAATAATAAAAAAAAAAATTCTGCATATAACAATCTGGACCAGTTCCACAGAGTTTCCTTTAAAACAGATTGCTCTTTGATATTTTAGCTCTGTGTTGACCAGATTACATCACTATTTTTGGTATGGGCCCACCATGATGTACATGGGTACCATGTCGGGGGGGGCTGTACTTAACTCAGGCAAAGGTCTAGTGCTCATCTGCCTATAAACCAGGACTTCAAATCCATGGTCTGTTATGTATGAATGCAGCCAACG
>NW_015244092.1:0-573 GCF_001447785.1 Gekko japonicus | reverse complement strand
AAACTCTGTCAGACCTTTGGTCCTTCAAGGTCAGGGTTGTCTACTCTGAAGGGCAGTTGCTCACCTACTATCAGGTTCTTTTTTACCTGGCGATGGTGTGGATTTAACCTGTCATCTTCCATATGCAAAACTGATGATCTACCACTGAGCAATGTGTAAAATCTGAATTAAAAACAGACATACCTGGAATATATTATTATTGGCCATTTTTCTCATTGCATGAGATTTGGGAGCAAAACAGTTTGTTTTGTAAGTGGTCCTTCCATTCATTTCCTCCAGAAATCCCCAGAGGAAGGGGTGGGTGGGTATCTTTTGAATGCTGCTGATGAATTTATGGGTTGGAAAATAGGTTCTACCTTCATCACCCCCTCCTCCAAATATTGACGTGCTGAATCAGACTGATATTTCATCTTGTTCAGCATCCTCGTTGCTACAGTGGACAGCCAGAGGCTTCTGAGAAGTCCACCATAAAGAGCAACAACAAAAGGTCTCTTGTGAGTGGAAAACAGTGTGGCTAACATCTCTTCAAGTAGGTGAGGGTAGAAGGAGAGGTCCCACACCAAGCCCTAGGTG
>NW_015244091.1:0-573 GCF_001447785.1 Gekko japonicus | reverse complement strand
CTCTTTTCCTACAAAATGACCCCTGAAGAAGGGTATTCTGTGGCTTGAACTGGCTGGGAAAGAGACACTCTTGGAATGGGACCCATGCGTTCCTTTCTCACTTGCTCTCCTCCACACTATGTTCAGTTCGTTAAAATTTGCAAATACTGTCACAGAAAATGAGGATCTGTGCCTTAAAAAAGCCAAACACAGCCTCACGAAGCAAGCGATTAAAGCCTTCCCGAATAATCTGCAGGAAGGCAGATCACAAGTCGGCCTGTACCTAAGGAGGCTGAGAGGCATCACGCCCGGCGACTCGGAGGCAGGAACCGTTTCCGTGTCCGTGACTGGCGTGGTGGCCGTCGTGGTGTCTTCCAGAGAGCTGCTCATGAAAGAAGTCGTGCTGGAAGCGGAAGGGCTCGTTGTGACCGGGGTCTGGGCCTGCTGAGCTGGGTCGTTCTCTTCAGCTTGCTGGTCCACTTCTGCAGAATCAATTTTTCGTCTCATTGAGGGACACAGAAAGACACCCAGGCACCCGCAGCTGTTAGGAAGGACTCTAAAGTTTTGATGCTAAAGGTGAAGGCTGGGGTGGGG
>NW_015244090.1:0-573 GCF_001447785.1 Gekko japonicus | reverse complement strand
ACCTGAGTGGGAACTGCTCTTCTAGTGGCTCGTCAACCTCCCGGGCCGGAGGTGGTAGCTGCAGGCCTTCTGAGCGACACGTCTCCCGGGCACCAGCAAAGCACTGTGATGGGAGATCTCCCGGACAGGGAACCAAACAGGGAGGAGGGATTGGAAAACGTTGCAAAGGCTCAGGAACTGGCATGCATTGCAACATCTCCCTCTGGGCCGGCCAACAGCGCCGGAGCTGAGCCAAGTGACGGTGGTGGACCTGTCCTGCCTCGTCCTGCACCTCATACGAGACAGGCCCTGTGGAACAGAGGATAATGGCAGGAACCCAGTGAGGACCCTCTCCATAGTTGTGGGTGTAGACCGTGTAGCCCAGTGCAAAGGACTTCACACTCCCGGAGGTGAGGGGATCGCGGCTGATGTCAGGAGCGAGGTCCGGGTGGATGCAGCTCAATTGGGTGGACGGCTGGCGCCCCATGAGGAGCTCTGCCGGAGTCTTTCCCATGGCTGCATGCAGCGTAGAATGCTGGTGAAAAAGGAAATCCACAAGGTTGGTGAGGAAATTCCTTCCGCTGAGCCGGTGGA
>NW_015244089.1:0-573 GCF_001447785.1 Gekko japonicus | reverse complement strand
GAGCAAGGGAAACCTTTACCTCAACCTTTACATCCCAGCCAGAAGGTTGAAGGGGTGTTGCAGGAAAGGGGCTCGGGACGCAGAGGTACAATGCAAAGTGTAACCTGCTTGGTTAGAGCAGAGGAAGAATTCTTAGGAGCAGAAAATTATCTGACCGAGGGAGCCTCGACCCTTTTAAAGCTCATAGACACCAACAAGATTTGGGGGGTTAAGGTGCTACTGGACTTGGATCTAACCGTTGTCCCTGAGGACAACTGATGGCATTAAATGGGGGAGAGGGGAAATTGAGAAGGAAACAATATTATTCAGTTTGCAGGTGCTTCTATACCTAATAACGTGTGGCCATGGCAGAGCCTCTGCTTGGTATGCAGAAGGTGCCTAGTTCAGTCCCTGGCAGCATCTCCTGTTAAAGGGATCAGGTGGTAGGTGATCGGAAATATCTCTGACTGAGATCCTGCCAGTCTGCGCAGGTGGTACTGCCCTTGATGGACCAATTCTGTGATTCGGTATAGGTCAGCTTCGTATGTGCTGGGGAGGGGCGTGTCTCAGCGGTAGAGCATCTGCTTGCCATGC
>NW_015244088.1:0-573 GCF_001447785.1 Gekko japonicus | reverse complement strand
AAACTAGGGATGAGATCCAAGTGCAGAAATGACCCCAGAATCACAAATAGAGTTATCAACTCTGGGTTGGAAGTTTCTATAAATTTGGGGGAAGAGCATGGCATTTAGGGAGAGCACGTGATGTCATAGAGTCTGCCCTCCAAACCTTCCATTTGTTCCAGGGAAATTGATCTGGAGATGAATTTCAGGAGAACTTCAGCCCCATCTAGAGGTTGACAACTGTACTCAGGGGACCTGAAAGGAGGAACAGCCCCACAGTTTGGTGGGCTGGAGAGAGGAGGGACAAAAAGTTGAAATTGCTCCTCCTTTCTGTTCCGCTGAGGGGAGAAAGTAATGACACCCCCCTTTCCCCTACTCACTCCAGCCCACTGATCCCCACAGCTGTTCCTCTGTGCACCTCCTATAGCACCATGAATGATCTTTCTAGAGGATGGAGGCTGTTGCAGCAGTGCAGTGGACTGTCGGTAAAATGTATGTGCCTTATGTGTGTGAATGTTCCCATCATACTGCTAATCGATACTGGCCTAGTAAAACCATAGCCTGTAAAAAACAATGGGTGAAGTGCTTTGAACA
>NW_015244087.1:0-573 GCF_001447785.1 Gekko japonicus | reverse complement strand
AGCAACAAACTGAGCAAGGAATACAAAAAGACAGGTGGAAACACACAATCTCCCCTCCCACAACTATGTACTAGCTGGTCTTATTCTAAAGCAGGGTATTTCAGCTTGGAAGTTGCAGTGATCTACAAACTATCCATTTCCTTGGAATCTTTGTCTTTTCCATGTGGCAATGGTGAACATCAAAGGGGAGCCTAGGTGTGAAAGTGCCTTCCTTTGGATGGAATTAGCCAAAAATGGACCTCCCCCCTTATGCCATGAGATTTTATCATTTCTTTCTGCCTACCCCCTCGGAGGGTCAAATCTCTCCTTCCTGGGGTTGCCACAAAGATCCTATCTAGCTTCCTGCATTCCAAGGCCCTAACACCTTCCAGAGATGAGATTCCAGCCAAGGTGTAAGCTGGCCATTTCACTGTCTCCCTGGCTAGAGCCATGGGCATGATGGATGATACTTGGAAGCAACTGACTTCCTCCCAGATGCCTATCTTCTCTCACAACCTCCCTTTTTAAAACCAATTGTGTGCGGGTGGGGAGTTGTTCTGAGCCAAAGCCTCAAAATAAAATGCATTTCTCCAC
>NW_015244086.1:0-573 GCF_001447785.1 Gekko japonicus | reverse complement strand
CCTCCGGAACCCTTTTTAAAGATGGGAGTTCTTACGTTCTTATGTAATGGTTTCCCTTTCTTTTCTTTTTTTTTAGCCCCCCAAAGGGGATTTTTTATTGTGGTTTCCCTTTCTATTAAGACACAGAACTACTGGGTTAAAGTTTCTTCCCCTTCTACATCTTCTGCTTTCTACCAAATGTCATTTAGCCACATTGCAATTCTTGCTCCTTGATCCTCTGCAGTTCCAAGCTGCACACATCACTGAGTTCATCAGAAGTGGATTATACACACACACACACACACCACATGGAAGGGACACAACCCTGGATGCTCAGGCCAGAGAGATCCCAGTACCGAATGACGACCTCTGAAGAAAATGCATTTATGCCAAGCTTTGTATGCGACTGGGAAGCTGGTACTCCCCCACCGGTTTCTTTTCCCCCTAAACAATCTGGTGCCTTCCAGAGAAAACCCACGTGTCTGTGAAATGACGTCAGCAGGCAGAACATGCCTGGGAAAAGTGGCAGCCGGGCAGGGAATCTCTGCCCCCTTGTTTTTGAGCACTGTGGTAACCAGGGCTCTTTTTGTAGAA
>NW_015244085.1:0-573 GCF_001447785.1 Gekko japonicus | reverse complement strand
TATGGCAGGAGATATCCTGCTGGCAAACTCCTGACCCATGTTACTGCTTGGCAGACCACCAGTGTTAAAAATTAAGACAAAAATACTGTCGATGCCACCCTCCCCAATGTCCCCACCCCTCTAGTTTCACACAGGGTGCCAGCCATCAGGTGGCAACCCTAGCCTGGTGGCAAACAAAGCCAAATTACCTGCACTTTTTAGAGAATCCCATTGGTTGCTGTGTATTTGTGTTGCTTTACACTTGAATTCAAATTTTTAATAATCTGGAAGTTTCCCCCATGGAGCATATTGCACTTTTCCAAGGCCCACCCCCAAAAGGTTCCCCAAAGAGGAATGTGTAAATGTTTATGAAAACTCCTCTGCCCTCAATGGATCTCAGAACTATCTAATGTAGCTTCGTACCATTGCTTTTTCCTTCAAGAAGTACCAGTATTTCTTCAAGAAGTGCTAGTATTTATGCAGATCACCACTTGCTGACCAGTTTAATTTGGAGTCTCTCTAGGTAGGGCTACAGACCACCCATAATGACATCAGTCATGTTTTCGGACATTTCCGGACCAAGAGTGTAAGAGA
>NW_015244084.1:0-573 GCF_001447785.1 Gekko japonicus | reverse complement strand
ATGGGATCAGTTCTCATAATTTGTGTTGGGCACACAGCATGCTTCCTATTCCCGTTTACCATTTTTTGTTCTTGCAGATTTTGAGTGCTGGACTTGGGGTTAAGCTACCTGGGACTTCTGAGTGTCATTTGAGTGTGCAGAGGCAGGGAAGGGCCAGTAACGGGACAATGGCAGAGGCCAGTCAAAAGTGCCAGCAGCCCTTCTTGCCCCTACAGCACACGTGGATGGGTTTTCTTGACAGGAGTCCTTAACTTGCTGCCCGGGTCTGTCCCGTGCCATCGTTTAGGCCCAGTTCTCACAGACCTGAATCTGGGCTCACATGGTTGAGTCTCTTTTGTACAAAAATATTTATGGACAGAAAATGAAGTGGAGATTTCCTTGCGAGTGTTCTTTCTGTTCAGAGGCAAGGAGGATGCTGTAATGAGAGAGGTTCCTCCCAGTGAGCTCTGGAGACAGGACTAAGCTGCAGCTTCCTGTCTCCTCCAGTACAGGGGGAAAGCCCTCGTAGCTGGTAACATGTGGATCCTGGGAGGATCGTGATTTAAGCTGTAAACAGTGAACAATGTGGTGTCA
>NW_015244083.1:0-573 GCF_001447785.1 Gekko japonicus | reverse complement strand
TAGGTTGACGGAAACACTGGCTCAGGCGGAAGCAGAGCTGAAGGGGCTGAACCGGCGACAGCTCTCTCTGGAGGAGGAGATCCAGGTCAAAGCGAACACCCTCTACATTGATGAAGTGCTTTGCATGCAGATGAGGGAGTCCATCTCCATCAACAACTTCTAACGCCACGGCACAGAACCAGTCGCATGGACTGCGCCAGACTGCCCAAGTCTCTCCTTGCCTTTAAGTTGACCAAATAGCCACTGTATACTTTATAGAAAAAATAAATTAGGAGACATGAGTGGCCAGAGTTCCATGACGAGACCACTGGCTCATGTTAGGAGTCAGCAGCCACCATAGCTGTCAGGCAATCCTCACAGGGAGCTGGACTAGAAAGAGCTAGCAGACCAAGTGGGACTTGAACCCAGGGCCACGTTTAGAACGTATTTCTCATTGCATCTGAATGCATAACCGTTCACATAATAGGAGCCCACATTGAAAAGCACTGTTTGTGCATGTTCCTTCGGTATGGCTCCTCTCCATCCATTATTATTATACCCTCAGAGAACAGTTTTGTGGCCATCTACAAATTG
>NW_015244082.1:0-573 GCF_001447785.1 Gekko japonicus | reverse complement strand
TTGGAGTGAAATGGACCAAAACTCTGAAGATGAACAGCATAGAATTTGTGATCTATTTCCTACAGGGTAAAGAAAAACACTTAAAAGAATATGTAGCACCTTTGTAACATTTGTCTTTAGCATCTTTATATGTGGTGGGAATGAAAGCTTCTTGTCCAGTACTAATCTCAAAAATTTAGCCTCAGAGACAACTGGGATAACTATCTGGGTTCATTTTAGTTCCAGATCAGGATGCAAGCCACACAGATGCATATGGGAATGAGTGATTTTGGAAAAACATTTAACCGTTTTGCACAGCTCCACAATATATACAATTATAAGTTCTGAGCATTATCCAGTCTACCTATTCCAAACCATTTAAGCAAGAGGAGGATGTCCTTGAAGCAGTGTTTTAGCATGACTCTTTTCTCTCTAAAGATGAAAATCATTTTCTCATACCTGCATTCTGTGGTCCACAATGGCCTATGTGTGGCTAATTTCCAGATATGCTATATATTCTCCGGTATAAAGTATACTGAATGACAACACTACAGAATCAGTTCCTCTGGAGAAATGGCAGCTTCAGAGGGCAAA
>NW_015244081.1:0-573 GCF_001447785.1 Gekko japonicus | reverse complement strand
CAGCAAGCTCATGCAGGTCTATATTCGACAATGTCCATTACATCCTTTCAAGATGCACCACTGCCTTCCCCACTCTCCTATGTGCCATTTAGAATTGCCTGCAGTTTTTAACAGTTTGTTGGTGTTTTCCCCACTCTGTTCCCCCATGTTCTGTACCATACACACACCCTCCTTCTGCAAATCTTCTACACTTTTAACCTATTTTTTACCACCTTGCAAGGATGTTTCTCAGCAGAGGTTTCCCCTGCTACCTTCTGGCAGATGGGCGGGAGCAGTGATGTCATACATTTAAAGTTACAACAGCAGTATTCTGCCTCTCTTCTTCTCCCTTCCCCAGTGCTATTACCATCCTATAGCTGCTAACCTTAAATACAATAACCAGTGTTAGCCATGGTTCATGTTAATCCAGGTTTTGCTCACATTGATTTAAGGAAGTCCGCCCATGCATTCTCCCAGCAAAGAATCTCACAGGGCCAGACTCACTTTGCGTGGAAATACATAAATACCTGAACTGCCTTATGCTGCTATCAAGGTCTGGATTGTCTACTCTGGCTGCGATCATACGCACAATTA
>NW_015244080.1:0-573 GCF_001447785.1 Gekko japonicus | reverse complement strand
GACTGAGGGACTTGGGAATGTTCAGTCAGAAGATGCAATTGTGGTTGATTAATGAAAGTGGAATAATTTATTGTTGGGGAAACCAACCTAATCCTGTTCCTTGAATAAAGAAGGGTAGGCATCTACAACAAGACCCTTACTCAGATTTTAAAATTAACATTTGGGATTAAATTTCACCAATATCCTGAAAAACTGCAGGTGCACAGTTTTAACAACCAAATTAGAAAGAGGTCTACCTCTCCCTTAATAAAGAAGACTGGGCAGGGATGTTTTGTTTTTATTTTTTTCCCCAAGGGTACATACCTTAAATCTATGTGTTTAATGTGTGGCATTCTCCTTAGCGTCTCCAAACTGAGTGCCTCCATGCAGTTTCCAGACATGCAGAGCTTCTCCATGGCCGACAGCTTCTCAATGACTTCTGGAATGTTAGAGAATTCGTTGAAAGAAAGACCCAGGTAGCTAAGCTGGTGCATCCTTTCCAACTCCGCAGGAAGGCTCTGGAGGAAGTTGCCATCCAGCAAGAAGGTCTGTAAACTGTTGGAAGACAAGGGGAGGTGAGACAATGAAAATAAT
>NW_015244079.1:0-573 GCF_001447785.1 Gekko japonicus | reverse complement strand
TTATATCTCCACAATGGAGGGGACTAGAGACTTACTTTTTGGAAAAATGAAATCTGGGGATTTAAAGAACCTGGGTTTTTTCCCCAGAGAATCACTGATTATTATTTTTTTAAAAGCTCTCCAGTGGTGTGGAATTCTAATGAACCCCTGTGCCGGGGTTGTGAGACAACTACTGACATGATAAATCATAAAATCTTTTTTTATAACAAGTAATTAAAGGTTCCTGAGAAACTGAAATATTAATCTGCAGAGAATGATGTCCATTATGTCTCTGCACAATTGATTAATGCAGCCGTACCTCCATCCAGTCAATCACGGCTGGGGATGGGTAATTCTATCATTCCTCTGCTCTGGGTGTGATTAAGTGGTCTAGCCATTCAAACAACAGAACGGCCTCACTCCAGAGGAGGCACAGACTACTGACCTTAACAGAAGCATGCGTGGTAGTCTCCTCTGAGAGAGTTATCCTCAGTGTTTTTAATTAGATTTTTCAAAATCTTGCCCGTCCTCCATAGGAGCTCAGAGTGGGCAAAATGGTCTCCCCTTTATCCTCACAACAGTCCCGTGAGGTAG
>NW_015244078.1:0-573 GCF_001447785.1 Gekko japonicus | reverse complement strand
CGTTAGGAAGGCACATTCAGAAAGCCTGATTTCAATAATGCAACAAAACTAGGAACTATAAAGGCGCCTGTTTTCATTAAGCAGGGTATGAAACTCGCATAACCGTTTGTATCTCTAGTAACATGAAAGCTCGCTCTCTGAAGACACTGAAACAACAAATCTGATGCATGTAAAACAATTCTTTCGTCTTCCATTGTTCCTGGCCTGATTTCAACAGATCCATGGGAGGAATAGAAAATATTATATGATGAGTTGTAAGAAGGGTTTCATCGGTGTCTAAATCTGCCCTCCCAGCGTCGCAGTTAACATTTAATTCATCCAGTGAAAAGCAACAGTGTCACTTCCTCAGTGCTGGCTTCTGTGCCGTAGAAGGAGGTTTAGACACCGGTTCTTTGTGGACACAGATGAAAGACCTGGGCTCCCCACGCAACAGGAGCAGGGCACTGAGGTCAGGAGTGGACAACCTCACTTCCTGCATGAGTAGATTGGATCCCTTTTTGGCCACAGGAAGGGAAAGCTTTGCCCTAACCCGGATAGCCCAAGACTAGACTGACCTCATCAGATCTCAGAAGC
>NW_015244077.1:0-573 GCF_001447785.1 Gekko japonicus | reverse complement strand
CACCAAAGAGATCAGGCCCTGGAAAGGCTACCAGCCTAATCTGGCTAGAGGGGAGGTGATCCTGCTCTCTAGAAGGGGAGGGGGAGCGACCGAACTGAAAAGAAGGACCACCCTCCTGCTGCTGCATGCCAAACTCTGCAAGAGTGCTTGCACTGCCATCCTGCCACCCTCTTTTTCCACCTTGTCCCTCAAGGAGAAATCCTCAATCCCATTGACTATAATGAGCATCCTTCTGCTTACCACTCTGGATGACTCCTGCAAGAGAGGATATGCTCAGCCACAGGCTCCTGAGAAACTGGGGCAATATGGAAAGTGTCATGAGGCCTCAAAGCCCTGCTCAACTGGGCCAGGTCGAGCAGCCAGAGCATTCCTCCATCCAATCCTGAGGAACAGGTGATCCCGCTGCAGCCGCTGATCCTCCTCCACTTCCTCCTCCAAGAGAGTGACAGAGGAAGCTTCTGGCCAAAGCATGGAGGTCCCATGCCATTCCACCCCTCCCAGGGAGAGCCTTGGAGCAAAGGGGAGGGTATGCACAGGCCAACCAAGCCACCATGCTGCTGCTGAGGGAAAGCC
>NW_015244076.1:0-573 GCF_001447785.1 Gekko japonicus | reverse complement strand
TATAGAAAGTATGTGCTGGTAGTGTCCTGTGTTTTGAAGACTGACCAATAACCTAATCATTACTTTTTCTGTATTATGAGGTGACATATGTCTTGTATTGCAGTTCTAAACAGAGTTACACTCTAGTAAGTCCAATGGAGTCCATGGGCCTATGGGTGTTAACTCTGTCGAGGATGGTGCTGTCAGCTACAGGATCTCCAGTATGGATGATCTTGGGGCAGTGCCTGGTGAGGGTGGAATCTGGGGATGTAGTACAGCAGGCCGTCTTCAACTAATCCATTTATTTGATGCAATTGATATGTGGCTTTTTCCAAAATACTCTGCTTTTTCCCCAAGAGATATTTTCTTCACTTGTCATTTATCAATGTTTGCTTCCACATGAGAATCCCCCCTCCCTGCACACACACACTGAAAGCAAGAAGCCCTTGCATTAAAGGAGAACATCCAAGTGTGATTGTGCTAAGTATTATCAGTACAACTTATGTTCCCAAGGCTTTTTTCCCTTTAAAAGGAACTTAAAAATAAAACTGTTTTAATCCTGTTCAAAAGGGGAATCCACAGACTAGCTGCCGG
>NW_015244075.1:0-573 GCF_001447785.1 Gekko japonicus | reverse complement strand
CCCTGACAGATTTGATAAGCTGGTCTATGTAGGTCTCAACGAAGACCGAGACTCTCAGCTACGGGTACTAAATGCCATCACCAGGAAGTGAGTTGCTTATCTCTCTGCCTACTATAAAACAAAATGTACAGCCAGAAGGTTCCTCCTTTTAGCAAGGATTTTACGCTCCCTAATGTTTCTTGCAAACGGGCTGGCTGTTCTGTGAATGCTGAATGGATAGTTTCTCTCCAGTAGTGTCTGGGGGGCATCCCTGCATCCCACTGTAGCTCCATGCCCATCAAAGGCCATTGTTTAGCACTGCAGTTCTTTAGTAAGTTGCTGCATGACTTGCAGACCTCCATGCTGCCATTTGCCCATCTTGAAGTCTAGCTAAGGTTCAGATCATTAGACTGAAATCAAGAGTAACTTTATAGATTTGGGCAATTTGTGCACCTGCTGCCTTCCTTGGATGTAGTAGCTGTTTCTCAGGCTTTGTGACCTTAGCCTGTGTCAGCAGCAGCATCTTTAAAATATGGTATGGAAGTTATCATACTTGTGCCATGAAATTTTGGTGAATCGGGCTGATAAGGTGTC
>NW_015244074.1:0-573 GCF_001447785.1 Gekko japonicus | reverse complement strand
AACCACGACACCAAACTGGCTCTCTGATGGGTATGTGCATCATTTAACAAGAGGCCTTCTTGAAAACGTGGTTCCGGTTAAAATTTATTTCATTCCTTACGCGTTCCAGCATCCATGAAAAAACACTGGGCACATTTTTCGATGGGTATGTGCGTCATTTGCCAAGGGGCATGTTTTCAGACACGGTTTCTCTCAACGTCTGCCTCCATCATAATCAACTCACTAAATAGGCTCTCTGTGCGCCTAATGAGTGCTGTCAAGACACTTCCGACTTCTAGCAACCCTCTTATAGGAGGTAGTGCATGGAATGTAGAAGGTATGGGTTAGATCCAGACTAAATCTGCCGCCTTCCCACTGGTGACCCCCCCTTTGTATAATTTCTCATGATTCCCCCCCCTGTGTCAGTGGGCTGCCGTGGAGAGGGGGAAGACAGAAACCAGAAACGTTCCATTCTGCCATTGGACAATTTAGTCTGGATGCAGCCTAATGGATTTCAGAGGCCTCGCTTCATTAGTTAGCGTAAGTTAGCCTGAATTACTAACGGCTCATTGGATCTGCTTATGGCATTGTGCC
>NW_015244073.1:0-573 GCF_001447785.1 Gekko japonicus | reverse complement strand
CCCCCCCTTCTTGTCTCCGCACTCCACCTCATCTTCAGTCTTGATCCTCCCAAAGAATCATACTTCCAACTCTTCATGTGTCGATCATCCAGTGTTGACAGTGCCAGATGCTACTAGCATGAAGAAAAGTGTTACATAATTCTGTAAAAATGCCCAGACTCAGGCTTTGGCATACCTCCAGGGAAAGGAATTAATAACTGACAAGATGCTGTGTTTTTGTAATACATACCATACGTCTAAATGTTTGCTTTCACGAATCTAGTTCGGTAAACTAGAAAACTTAAATGAAACTTAAATGAAATTTAAATGAAACATGTAAAAGGAAAACACATGTGATTTTCATTTTGACTTGGTGGTGCTCGAGCAATGACGAGGGAGGGTGCTCTCCATTCCAGTTTGCACCTGCCGTTTTAAATCACTATCACCGCACACTGTCTGCCCATGTCTACTAAATAGTCATGTCAGTTAAATCACTATTGCATACTTCACATTTAAGCTGCAATCCCATGCATACTTGTGTAAGTAAGTCCCATTGCACAAAGTGAGCCTTAAGGTAAAGGTAAAGGTTCCCTT
>NW_015244072.1:0-573 GCF_001447785.1 Gekko japonicus | reverse complement strand
GCAGCTCTGATGTTACAGTGCCTATTGACAGTCTTATCATGTGAGCAATGTAACAGCCAAGGTTGGCACTCAAGCAAAAGTGCAGCTACTCTTGTATGAAAAATGCAGTCATGCCAATCAGACTTACTTCCAGGTGAACACATCCGAGATCTAGCTGCCTAATGTGACCCCCACAGTAATAATGGATAATTTGACATTCACCTACCAATGCCTCTCATTGACAGATAAAATTGCAGAATACCAACAGAAGTTTGGCACCGTCAAGATGAAATATTCCAATGAAGATATTGAACAGCTTCTCATCGCAGCAAAGAAGAATGTCGTGAACGCTCGGCAGAAGATTTGGGAGGAGATTGAGCATGCTGTGGCCCCTTCTCCCTGACATGTTTAAGCAAACCATTTCCTCTTTAACATTTACATTATAGCTGGTTCTCCAGGGTGCACCCTAATCTTTAGCATGCATTTCTGTGGGTGAATGTACAAACATTCATTGGGTGAATACATACAACCAACATACCGCATGGCAGAGTTTTCTGCCTTGTGACACATGATCATCTGTTACTACTAACCTGG
>NW_015244071.1:0-573 GCF_001447785.1 Gekko japonicus | reverse complement strand
CTCCTCCTCCTCCTCCCAAACCCTTGTCCTTAAACTTTGAGAGCAACATTTGACCCCACCGGATCCCCACGAACATTTTAGAGGCCTTTTGGGGGGGATCCTTTTCAGTTTGCCACGGGAAAACTGCAAATTGCGTTCACAGGCTTACGAACAAATTCCGGGGAACCGTAACGCCGGCCAGACATTCCTCTGGGGATATCAAGTCACTTCAGGACATCAGGCATTCATGTTCGCCCATAAAAAGCTCTTTGTTGCGGGGCTGGCTGTAGGCCGGCCTGGCCTGTGACGCCAAATGCATCGCAGAAAAACCCCTCCGCGATATCTGCCCGACCGCTCACAGGCGGGGCGAAGATTCAGTCCAGACAGGATTGTTAGTTGGCAGCGCACAGGCCAACTGGACCAGGGGA
This sequence comes from Gekko japonicus, assembly GCF_001447785.1. Classification (NCBI taxonomy): domain Eukaryota; kingdom Metazoa; phylum Chordata; class Lepidosauria; order Squamata; family Gekkonidae; genus Gekko; species Gekko japonicus. Next base: position 166 of record NW_015244071.1, on the reverse strand, counting down.
GAACCCCTGTTAGCGTGGCACTGCCGAGAAACGCCTGAACTCGTGCATTAGCCTTAACCTTATCCCCACGTAGAGAAGGCATACCCGCGCACAGACTGCAACATAATGCACACCTCCTTTACAGATTTACAAGTGAGGGAGAAATAATACAGGCAGGGGTGAAAGT
>NW_015244070.1:0-573 GCF_001447785.1 Gekko japonicus | reverse complement strand
TTTCCAGAGTCTTTACTCAGATCCCTCCTAGTCTTCCCCATATTTTTATCCCTCCTTTCCAACCAGCTCTCTCCAAAGGCTTTCATGTGTGAGAGAAAGATGAATATTCCTCACGAAAAACGGTTCAGGTCAGTGAGCACATGTGGCCGCAGGGATTTTCCGTGGCCCAGCAACGGGGCTGCTGACAGCACCTCTGCTCCCCCCTCTCCGACACTCGGGTTATTTCACATTCCCTCACGCTTCGCCTGCCCTCGTCCTTTCCCATCTCCTGTCCCTAGCCTGCTGATTCAACATAACCTGGCCTCCCGGTAAGCAACACATCCTATGTCCTCCATTATTCACATTAGGGGCTGCCATGGCAACCCAAAGGGTATAACATAAAGGTCTGGAAACCTAAAGGGTGTCGGATACTGTAACTCGGCACGCAAGACGATCTGGTAGGGACAGGGTTAGGAGAATTCTCTCACTCAGGCATGCTTTGGCAGTTGGCCTCACCCTCTCTTTGGTTAGATGCTGAGCCCTTGATTCCTGTTTCATCTTATACAGGGCCAATGCTCCCTCTAAGCTGTAGAG
>NW_015244069.1:0-573 GCF_001447785.1 Gekko japonicus | reverse complement strand
TCTGAGTGAAGGGCGGGGTATAACTCTTCTTCTTTATCTATTTGTCATGTGATTATAGATTAAATCTGTATACATTTGCACATGAATACAGCAACTGCTTTGAAGAAGGTAAAAATGCATCCTGCCTTTATTTATAGGTGATGCATGCGCATGTTTAAGCAGGCATAGTCCTCAGAGAGGCATTCCTTCCTGTGTGTGAAAGAATACCTCTTGTTACCTATGGTTTTTGTAAGTACTTGTACTAAAGATAATTAACTTTAAAAAAAATGCTTGCCCATGCAGTACAGTATCAACTGTGGGGGTGGAGCTGCAGGGGCTTACTGGGGTGGGGCCAGAAGGAGCTCTCCTTGATGACATCACCACTCCGCATCCGAAAATGGTCCTGGAATTGATGAGGAGCAAGACAGATTCTGGGCCAAGTGAAATGATCTTGTGTGCCACCATTTGGCATAGTGGGGGTTAACCGTTCCCAAGGCTAAACGTTGGAGCCCTAATCTTAAACTGCTCTGAAGTTTAATTGTCTTCTCTGGATTACACATGAGAACTGCATCCAGGGGTCGTTTCGTAGAAAAA
>NW_015244068.1:0-573 GCF_001447785.1 Gekko japonicus | reverse complement strand
CTTGTGGTACCGAGCCCAGGCTGTGGTCGGGGGCCCATTCCGGATGTAGGCAGTCCAGCCGGGTCATCAAGTGACGGCCCATCAAGAGTTCTGCGGGATAGCAGCTGGTGGTGGTGTGAGGTGTGGTCCGTTGGCTGCACAGGAAGGCAACTAGCCGGTAGTCCCATTTGCCTTGGACAATCCGGCAGAGTGCCTCTTTGGTCGTACACACCATTCATTCCGCCGTTTGTTGCCAGGTGAAATGGTGCAGCGTGGACATGCCAAATTCCATAATATTGTAGAAAGTGTAAGAATTCGGCAGACATAAAAGCCGCCCCGTTGTCTGACACGAGGGTGTTGGGAATACCATGTGTGCTGAATATTTTCCACAAGTGGGAGAAATTACTCAAATGGAATGTAAAGCGATAGGGTTAGGAAGAGATTAGAGATTCATTATTGTGGGAAAAATTACGGCTGTATGCTCGTCTATGTACATATGTATTGATATATTTTTGTGATGGGGTGTGGGTTATTGATGAAAACAATAAAAATATTTATTAAAAAAAATATTTTCCACATGGCCCAGATCGCTGC
>NW_015244067.1:0-573 GCF_001447785.1 Gekko japonicus | reverse complement strand
AGAAGGGGATTGTTTTATGCCTGCTGTACAGCGGTAGAACCTTTCTGGGTTTCAAGAAGTTCAGAGGCTTTTTAAGGCACAAACAAGCATGAAGGTCGTGTAACTCCATTTCACTTTTAAAAAGTGAACGGCGGGCTTGCACGGCCCTGGTTGGTCCTGGAGGAACCCTTCGGCCCTTGGATGGGTTTGGCCCGTGCTGTTGTCAGCACTGTCAAGAGTAAGCAGGGATTCTGCTGCTGCTGCTTTCAGGGGAGAAAGTATGTTCCAGCCGAGGCTGAATAAGACCACTTGCTTAGCCCCACTCTGCCTGATTTGTTCTTTACTTCTTCACACAATAAGTGATAAAAATTTGGGATTTGGTGCCAGAGGATGTAGTGATAGCCACAGGCAAGAGAAACCATTAAAAAGGGGATTTGACAGATTCGTGGAGGATGTGTCTTATCAGTGGCAACTACCCATGTTGAGTGAACAGAACCTCCACATTCAGGGGCAGTTAACCTCTGAATCCCCGTGCTAGAAGGCAGTGTCAGGGGAAGGCTGCAGCCTCTGTTCCCTGTTTTTGGCCCTCCAGAG
>NW_015244066.1:0-573 GCF_001447785.1 Gekko japonicus | reverse complement strand
TTTTTCACTTGTAACAAAGAAGTGTGTTTGTGTTTGTATGTATGGTGGGGTCAATTTAAAAACAAAAACGGACACTGTTAGTTGCCAATCCTTGCTGTCTCCAGTTTCTTATAGTTTGACAGTGAGAATCCCTTGGAAGAAGGGTACAAATGCTGATAGTTTGATCCCAATTGGATGTTTCTATTGAAACCGATGGAAACAAATTAGCAAATATAATAAAGAAAATGGGCACAGGTAATAATAATGAAAAAAAAAGGAATAATTAAAAAGAAATTGAAAAATATTCTTTGTTGTGCACATCCCTGTATCCCACCTATCCCTTGTTTTTGTATACATTGTTATGGTGATTGTTGTCATTATTTTGTGTGTGGAGCTGCCCATGATACTGAAGTCAAGAAGGAAGCTTTGAATATCATTTGGAGTTCATATATCAAAACTGTGAGTTTCTTTTTAGTGGCAAAGATGGTGTTGTCATTTTATTATGTTAGCTTTGCACCAGTTAATGAAGAAAAAGAGACATAGGCTGCGATCGTATGCAGTTAGACCCAACATAGGCATGAATGCCAGGCGGAT
>NW_015244065.1:0-573 GCF_001447785.1 Gekko japonicus | reverse complement strand
CGACTGAACAACAACAACAACAACAGATGATATATAAAAATTCACCACCTGCGCTGCAAGTGTTCACATGCATATAAACACATTCCAGAAAAGGACAGTGCCTGCTAATCACAAAACAGACTCAGAACAGAATACAAATATTGTATATAAATAAAATTCTTTCAGAGGAGGGTGATTGGGACTGCTGTATTCAGCCCATGGAGACAAAATAAGCCAAGATAATGTTATCTGTGAAAAAGTATCTTGTGGACACCCTACTAAAAAAGGAGAGTGTTGATTTCTGCTGATTCCCCCCACTCACAGCAGACCCCTATGACGTTGTTCTTGAGAGTCCACTGGCCTTTAAGAACAAAATGTCAGGAAAGGGGGGGGTCAACATAATTGCTGCCCACTTTTAAGAAAAGGGCACAATTTTTCTTAACTTCATGGCTGGATGTCTCAGATACCTCTGCACCTCAAATTATGCCAGTTTTTCATTTGCTTTTGTTTTGCAGTCAAACATGCTAAGAAAATGTATACTTTCCTCAAAAAATTAAGAAAATAAAATATATAAGGCACAAAAGTCCCACCGAC
>NW_015244064.1:0-573 GCF_001447785.1 Gekko japonicus | reverse complement strand
CCCTTAAAATGTAAATGCCCTCTGAACAAAAAAAGTTGGCTATGGGCCTGTAGTATAGCATGAACGCCTCCCCCCACAACTCCTGTTAAAAGGAAATCACTCTATTGCTGCCACTCACCACTCCAGGCAATCAGACCTTCATTTCCCTAGCTGCTGGAAAGTGAGAACACTGAGAAGGTGTAGTAGCTCCTTCCATAGAACTTAGATTCCCTTTTCCTGTTGGCACCTCTCACTCAGGATGAGAAATCATGCTGAATAGCTTCTCCTTGTGGGTGAAGGAGGCTACAGCCATTTAACAGGACTGGCTGAAGTCAGGCTTTTGCTACAAGCAGAAAAACCTAGGGAACGGACCATGTGACCATCGTGCTTTCCTGCTACAGCAGTTTCATTTTGGAAAGCGGAGATGCTGAGCATTAAAAGCCTTGTTCATACATCAATGAAGCACTCACCTTTTACATTATCAAGTTTTGTGCAGCACTTTGAGCAAACTCATTATTAGCAGGCAGATGCCTGGACAAAGATCTATCAGTTGCAGCCAACCGTCTACAGCCTTCTCTGCAAACCAGCAATGCT
>NW_015244063.1:0-573 GCF_001447785.1 Gekko japonicus | reverse complement strand
CCAGAGCACGTCAGGGGCAGGAGCCAAGCCCGTGGGAGCCTTGTGCAGGAGTTCCCGTGGCTGCCGGAGGAGGCGAGGCCTTAGAAGGACAGCCCCGCGTCTCACCTGGAAGGTGGCTGCAGGCAGGTTGGAGATGGCCACGTACTGGAGGTTGTTCTGGAGGGTGTAAATGAGAGAAGGCACTGCTAGTTTGAGGGTGTCCATGTACTGCACCACGACGGAGTCGTACAGGAATGAGGCAAACTGCTTCAGGTTACCTGAGAGAGGGGGGGAGAAAGAGACAGAGGGTGACTCTGTTGGCAACTCATTTTCAATGCGGGCTTTTTAGAAAAACAGAGCGAGGGCCCAAAGGGCCACAGCCAGAAGAGCACCACAAACTCACTCCCTCGCAAAACGAAATACGGACTAAGGGTTCATGTCCCTAGTGTGTGACTGGCAGAAGAAACCTTGGCAGATTCTCCTTGCTGGGCAAAAGACCTGCCCAGCCCCATCCACTCCTGAAAAACACTTGATGGGCGCCAGGGAAGGTGTCTGTGGGGGCCCATGGTGCCCACGGGCACCCCGTTGGGGACC
>NW_015244062.1:0-573 GCF_001447785.1 Gekko japonicus | reverse complement strand
TTAGTGCCAGGAAACAGCATAAAAAGCATTAAAAATCCAACCAATAAAGCCAAGATAATTCACCAGATCAAAGTAAAAGAAGAATATTCCACTAAGTCCAGGTTGGTATCCTCATAAAATAGCTCAAGTAATTACTAGTCAATATAATCAATTTTCCAGGAAGGAAGAAGCAAAGATCCAAAGAGGTAATCCATAGAGCCTTGTATCCAAATAGCCAGCCAAACATACATACATCTAAATTATCTCAGATAATTGCTACTAAATGTCAGCCAGTCTTCTAAGATGAAAAAAGAAACCAACTTTCCACTAGTAAAGGAAAAGGGAAGCAAACTTTCCAGCTGAGTTCAGACAAGTTCCCTTCCTTTGCCCCGTCTGCCATGCCTGCTTTGCACTTCCAAGCCGAAATGTGGGGGGGAGCCTCCACCCACCTCTTTCTCTGCACAGGTCTTTAAACTTTAAATGGGATCCTCAGCAGCAAAATATCTTAGGTCTACAATAGTGTTATTGAGTTAGGCAGTTCAGTTACTCACGGGAAGATGTTAATAGTTGATAGTAGAGATTCTCTAGTTGGAG
>NW_015244061.1:0-573 GCF_001447785.1 Gekko japonicus | reverse complement strand
GTCTCGTTATTCCGGATGGGGGGGCAAACTGTTCTACAATGTACCAATGCCCTGTTTTCAAAGAACTGTGGATGGACCATTGTAGAAAAGTTTTCTACTGGTCTGCAGGAAGATGATGCAGCTCTTCAAGTGAATGAGCACTACTTTTTTGCCCAGGGCTTGCTTATTCTATTCCAATAGTTTATGATCTGCGGGCTTTCTAATCATGTGGAGCTAAGAATTAAATCCAACAGTGTGTTTAATGTGTACTCATCTGCTCAATGAAGCAAAAATCACATAGCATTGTGTTTCCCTTCTAGAAGGATTTTTTTTTTAAAAATTCCTTATTTTGAAAGAGTGCTTTATGCATTTCTATGAAATCCCATTTTCCCTCATATTTTAGAAAGGGGAATTGAATGGAGCTGTTTCCTCCAGTCTGTGAATATATCTGATATCTGCTGTGAATTAGATGTGCCTTCATTACATAGGTGATGGCAGAAAAGATCAGTGCTAATAATGATTACAGCTAAATATGCATTCCAAGATTTTTAACAAGAATGTGATCACCCGGTGAACATGCCTTAATAGAACATA
>NW_015244060.1:0-573 GCF_001447785.1 Gekko japonicus | reverse complement strand
GCTTAGAGGGAACACTGGTCATGATGTATATGCACCGTTTCAGGTGCACCTAGAATCCCTCACGTATACAGCGGTGATTCCTCTTGCACTAGCCCTGCCACATTCACACAGCTGACCGGCAGCTACACACATGTAAACACCACCAGGTTGACATACATACTGCCAGAAACACATCTGTAAAGACAATCGACTGGAGTTCTTTGGGCAGGCGCCATTTTGCAGGCCGCTTGGTGGTGTGAACACTTTTTCTATGCAAAGTTTGTGGGTTTTCCACACCTGCTCCTGAAGTGGGTTTTCCTGTCGAATCACACAGCCTGTGCTCATGACAAAACGCCCCACACAACCAGTTTCTCACAATGGCATTCTGGACTGGAAACAGGCCAAGTCAGCAAGCCCCGGAATTTCAGGAATTGTCCATCACAAACACCGTCCAGAATTCTCACTCTCGCATCACATTGTGATTCAAACCTAAAGCCGATCAGGAAAGGTAATTTTGTGTTTCAAATGTCGCCCCGGTAGCCTCAGACAGTAGAACCATTACCTGGGGAGTTTGTGACAGAGGAGAGACAGACC
>NW_015244059.1:0-573 GCF_001447785.1 Gekko japonicus | reverse complement strand
CAGCCTTTTTTCAATGGTATATCATGAAAGAGGCATGTAAAGCTGCATTTGAAGCCATACATGCTTTTGTTGAACAGTCAAGAATCAAGAATGGTGCATCAGATTAAGGCCATACACAAGCAATACACAGCTCTTGTCTGAGATCAACAGTTGCCGTTTCAAAGACACATCAAGTGGATATGCTGTTCAGTATCTTGAGAATGTGCTACAGCAGCATTTTAGTGATAAGAGCTGAAGAAGGATACAAGTAACCACAGAAGAGGGTGCATTATCTTCAAGCAACACAAAATGGAAGCAGTTGTATGGAAAGCAGTGTATTAGAAACAGTTCATAACATACCATTTGTTGGTCATAATGAAATAGTAAAAGCTTCTATAACACCCTTGCCATCAAACCTAACAGTTCAAGTTCCTCACAAACTTAGTATGTGGCCCAGATCTAAGATGAGGACACACCTGCAGTAATGTTAGAAGGATTTGACTGTTTCCCCAAGATGCTGACTATGCTGTAACATCCAAAAGATGAAGCCATGCAAAGATTTTCACCAACAAAAGCTTTATACATGGCCTTTAT
>NW_015244058.1:0-573 GCF_001447785.1 Gekko japonicus | reverse complement strand
GACTAGGTGTCCTAGGTAATAATCTGGCAGAAGATCACCCAGTACATGTCATTCAATCGGTTAAAGATACCCCCAAAATTAAGCAGTGTTTCTTTAGCTGCAAGCAGAACCTGTTGAGATTAGCATTCCCATGACCTAAACAAAGAACCCATGCAACCATAACTGGACGAGACTCTTTCTTGTTCCCCACCTTGGACTACTTGTCCGTAAGAATGCTCAAGAACCTGCTCAGTCGCCTCATGTCCTGTCCACCCATTGCGAGCAGGGAGCCAACTGTTCAATAGACAGTTCAGGTTATCTGCAATCAGTTTAAGCCTGTTTGCCAGGTTACTTTCCAGAAACACACAGTACACATTAAATGCCCCACTGCCTTCCATTGCTCCTACTTCACAGTGCTCCGCCACTAATAGTTTAAATGAAGAATGAACAACCGCCTGTCGTATATGAATAAACATGATGTGTGGTGTGTTGGTTTTTTTAAGTCTTACCACTTGGTGTTCATCTACATCAGTATAATCAATGTGCCCCTGTAGGATCATGTGACTAAGAACATGCAGAGCCTGAAGAAGGGGG
>NW_015244057.1:0-573 GCF_001447785.1 Gekko japonicus | reverse complement strand
AAAAAGAGAGAAATGGCCAGCTGCATATTAGTCTACCTCTGACTCTTTCAGCCCTGTCAATCCACAGCAACCACGAGGTATGAAATAAAGGGCATTTGAACATGGAACTTTCAATGCTCTACCTGTTGCTTCAGGTAGAACTGTGAAGCTGGAACAAAATGCAAACTAAGTCTGAAAGAAGCCAGCACACTGTATTATTTAACTGTTCAAGTCAAACCCAATGGGCAGTTGCAGCTTATGCCTACTGCTAGTCAGGATAGGTGTATTACAGTAAATAAACATTTAGTGTCAGGTTATGACAATCCATACCCTCCTGCTCACCTGCTTTGGATGCCACCACCGGATTTTAGGGACACTGCATTTAAATATGGGAGGCTGAAGTTCAGCTACTCATTCAAGGACTTTTGGGAAAGTATAAAACCGCGTAATAGACAGCCCAGTATTTATTTTGAGTGGAGTGATTCTTAAATGTCACAGGCAGCAGAGATCCTTCTAGCCCATCTGCCTGAGGTCCAGATGCCAGGAATTCAACCTTGGACCTTCCATGCCAGTGATGGCAAACCTTTTAGAGAC
>NW_015244056.1:0-573 GCF_001447785.1 Gekko japonicus | reverse complement strand
AGTCACTGCTCACTTCTTCAGATGAATCTTCAGATGTAGGAGATCCATAGGCAATAAACCAATGTTTGGTATGTGTAAGCCAAAGTTTATTTCTAGACTGCTTCAGCTGACATGGAATTGTTCTGCACGATCCAGTATTCTGAATGATAGACTCACTTTTTTCAACTGACGGGATGGATTAAACCAGAAACAACTTCTGTATTATTACAGTGATCTTTCAAGTTTGTGATGGATCAGCCTGGTTTAATCTTGCTCCATCCATTGCATCTGTCCTTTGCCTGCTTCAAAGCACAGCACTGAAGATGGGTTAGGGCAGGTTGTTTGGGAGAACGAATTGGGTGGGAATTATGTCCTTTGAATACTTGAGGCTTCCTGAGAAGGCATTGGTCTTATGGTAGAAAACAGTACCTGCTTAAACTTTAAAGTATTTCTTCTCTCATACTTGTGAGGTCAGAAATATATATTGAAAGTAAAATTATCAGGATTTTGCTATAACCACGGTATTCTGGATTAGGAAGCTGTGCTGTCTAGTATACACATTTTTATCTTATCAGCATCTGTTTAAGAATAACT
>NW_015244055.1:0-573 GCF_001447785.1 Gekko japonicus | reverse complement strand
TGCCCATTTACAAGTTGTTTCCGCGGTTGCCTCCATTTTAGGGAATAGCCTTCCAGAAGAATTTAGGCGGGCCGCCGATCCGATGGCATTTCAGAGGGGCTGGAAGACCAAGGGCTTCTGGCATAAGATCTAAGGGCTTCTATGTTCTTCTTGCTGCGCATTAATCAGTCAAGAGGATGTCAGTTTTGATGGATTTTCTTTTACTGGTTATATCATTTTGCTTTTTCTTCCTTTTTTATCCACGATGCTAAGGGTTGCTATAGGTTGCTTGCATTCTTGGATCCCAGCTGCTGGGAGAAAGGGGGACTTCAATAAAGCAAAACAGGCGGACCTCATATTTGGAGGCAAAAAGGTGTCACAAAACAACGGCTCTGCAAACCTTTCTGCCTTAGAGACGACAGAGCAAAGCAGAAGCTCAGTTCCTTCAATCAGAAAGAAATTTTGATACAATAATCCTTTCGTTGTTTGCAATTGCAAAACTGGCAGTTTTTTACTCCTTGTCACAATTCTAGTTCATATAAAATCATGTAGTCACATCTCATTTCCTTGATGTGGAAAATCTGCTTGTCCAAT
>NW_015244054.1:0-573 GCF_001447785.1 Gekko japonicus | reverse complement strand
GTAAATGGTCTTCAATGAAGCTCATTGTTTGCACCATCCTGTGAACAACTATGACACTTCAATGGTTCCTGGATCAGTTTTCCTTTGCAGAAACTAATTGGACCTTTTCAATTCCAGTATGTTATATTGGTTGGGGCTAAAATGCAACCCAAAACCAAAATTGGTTCATTTTAGGGGGTTTATATACGTTAATCAACTGGCTAGGGAAAAAATGTCTAATTCCTTTAGTAGAGTTGTAATGAGATCTAATTTACCAGCTGATGTGATTGACTTTCATGCCGTTAAAGGTTTAGCTCCATTTTATTTGCTAAGCAGAAATCAGGTTATATATGTATTGATGAAAAATTTCATCAACAAAAAAAGCTATTCAGATTTGTGATCACGCAAGGTTCTCCTAAAGAAATTTACAAATTAATAGCAACTTAAAGTCAATAATCCAATAATAACCAACATTATAATCAGTTAAAACACTAAAATATTAGCACTAGAAGACCAACAGTACAATTCTAAGCAGAGCTATACCCTTGGTATAACTCTTCTGAGGATTAGAACAAATTTAGAGTCTAGTGGCAC
>NW_015244053.1:0-573 GCF_001447785.1 Gekko japonicus | reverse complement strand
TTAAAAAAAGACCTGCTTGCTTCCTTTTTAAAAACATTTCCTCCTGTTATTTTCTCCCCAACTACACATTTGAAAGCGAGAGAGAATCCTCTTCCCCTTTGTAACAATGGAAGCAGCTTAACACATTTAAATAATTTTATGTCAAATATGCCTGTCTGAGGCTGTAATTTGCATGCTGAATTTCCACTCAATGCCATATGAAATAGCTGAGATACCTTATCTCACCCTCAAAGCAGGCATTAGAAGGAACGACTGAAAATATTGCCTTGACTTTGCATAGCAAAGAGGGGCTGGCAAGAATACGCTAGAAACTCTTTTACATGTAGGTGTCCTCACCGTTTCTTTAGATTTGTACATGATGGGGGGGGGATCCATCTGATCTGTAGGAATGTCATTTTTTTAAAAAGAGCAGTTCAGTTTGAAGTTCTTGTCAAAAGGTGTGTGGGGGGGGAATCGGCCTTCTTGGACTCACATATCAAGGTGTTAATCCCAGACTTCAAGGAAGCCTCCAGGTTTTAATCTCTTCGAGAATGAAATGTTCAGGATGTTTGTGTTGGAGTTAGGGTTGCCAAA
>NW_015244052.1:0-573 GCF_001447785.1 Gekko japonicus | reverse complement strand
CTCTCCATCCCACATAAGAACTGGAGCCACAAGTGATACTTACAATAAGCATTACATTTACACCAAAAACAAGCTGTTAGTGGAGTGCTAAAGGGGGGATATTCATGACATGAGAGGTACACAAAACTACCAAAGGGAAGGATTTCATAAATACCTGGCCTGTTCCATTTTGCCTGTACTTAGGGATGACTGAACATCTGCTGATTCAAGTCACTTCCCATTCCCCAGTGGTGATCAGGCAGTCTATTAACTGGCATGCTGTTCAGCTGTTTGCAATCTGTGTGCATGTACTCACAGAAACAGGCTACTTGCAGCCTTCAGAAGCCAACTTCCAGCTCATCAGGAATAATCTGAGGATAAGGTTCTGATTCCCTGCAAGAGAACAAGGGACAGCCATCATACTGGCAAAAAAGAAGAAGAAGAGGGCTCTGCCCTCACAGATGATGGAGAGAAAGAGAACTGCAGTTCTCTGCAGCTTGTCAACAAAGGTGGTTGCCTGGGATTGCTCTGTGCTCCTCCCTTGCACAGACCTGATTGGAAGGGAGCAATGCCATTGCCCAGGAAATCAGTAGA
>NW_015244051.1:0-574 GCF_001447785.1 Gekko japonicus | reverse complement strand
GTCAACCCAGAGGTGGCAGTCCCGGGATCCAGCCAGTGGTGTCCTGGCCAAGGGGTCTAGGGGAAGGAGGGCCCTGCCAGCAAATGTTGGCGCACCACCAATCTGAATAGGCAGGGCTCATTCTGCAACCATTTCCCTGCGTTTGATGTCCTATCGAGACCCCACAAGGTCCAACAAGCCACCGCCATCGGACCAGATAGGGACAGCATTCCAGCAACGAAGACATGTTAAAATATCAGCAGTGGCTGCTTCCAGTTCTTTGCGCTGCGTGAGGGGCGCACCCACCTGAACACACTGATGAACTGTGAGGTCATCAGCTGGGGGCGGAGTTCTTGCACCTCCGCCACGTTCCCCAGAAGGCCCAGCATGTTGCGGTGCAGCTCCTGCTTGTTCGGGAACTCCTAAGAGAAGACGAGAAACAACGAGACACGTTTGGCTGCGGGAACAGGGACGGCGGAATGAAGAGCTGGGGTCGCTTAAAGGCAAGGAGGGGGCTCGGCACAGGAGCAGAGCCTGGGTCTTGTATCCGGGACGTTTCTCGTTAAGGGCTTGGCATGCAGAAGGCCCCAGGTTC
>NW_015244050.1:0-573 GCF_001447785.1 Gekko japonicus | reverse complement strand
TTTAAACTCTGTTTTGATGAGTTAAGAAGCCCATTCATAGATTCACTGAGGGACAATTCACACAATTGGTATATGAAATACCTGCTTTATAAGATAGCACTACCTACTGTAAAGTAACTTTCCCTTTACTTATTTATATGGGGAAATGATCTTGTGTGAGAGACTTCATGAGATGAAATAAAAAACAAACACATCCTTGAAATCACTCCAAGTGAGAAACTGCTATTTGCCTTAGACTCTAGGAATTGGGACAAGTTAGCTCACTACAGGAAGAAATTGTCCCTCCTTAGATATTCAAATATATTATTCAGTTTCTCCCTGCTTGGCTAATTCATCAACCATTATGGGTGGTCCACACACTCTCTGAACATTATGTTTACTCTTTTGACTGGGTATTCTTCTCATCTGTAAGATAATACACATATGTTCAGGGAAAATGGGTCTTCTGAACCCTTACTGTAATGTTGAGACATCCCTTTGCACATGAGTACTCCAGAGAGGCAGCAGAGACAGTAAGGTGGACAGTTCAGAGTCCTCTGTATCTTTCCTCTTGTCTGTTCTGCTCCTGTCTCT
>NW_015244049.1:0-574 GCF_001447785.1 Gekko japonicus | reverse complement strand
CCACTTGTTCACCCTCAGATGGCCCTTCAAGCTTTCCATTAGCCCTACAGGAGAAGCCTACAAGCATTGTAGGCTTCCACCACCACCACCACAGCTCCAGGAGGGGTGACTGAGGACAGGAGAACGGAGGAAACAGTTAACCCCTCCCTGCCCCAGAACTCTGATCTCACACATAGGTACATCCAACAGCTGATCTTTACTCTTGAAAAGCCGTATGGGAGATCTGATCAGGGATATCCCCATCATCATGTCCAATCTGATGCTCCCCTGAGTCATCGTTTTCAAAGAGCCACAATATCAGTCAACAACAGCACAGGAGCTAGCCAATCAGCACTGTGCTGAGATGGCTTCTTCTGCAAACTCCGTTTGGTCCAAGCTCAACCCCTAATTAAGGAATGAGGTACCCTTGGCATGAACACAGTAAGGGTGCCTCTATACCTGCCCCATTGCTGTAAAAACACTTTGTTGGCCTTCACCCCTCGCATCTAGAGCAGCTCGGCTAATCGCCTCCCATAGCGAGCCAGTCCCTTTTCTCTGTCCCAACAGAGGCCAAAAGAGAGAGACAGTCTTCAGC
>NW_015244048.1:0-574 GCF_001447785.1 Gekko japonicus | reverse complement strand
TCAGGTTCCACAAAGATCTGATCCAATTCTCCTCTTGTGACAGAGTTGAACAGGTTTCACTTACATATGTACAACTTGGGCCTAGAGGCCCTAACAACATCCAGTCCAGCAGCCATCATAAAAACGAGTTCATTTGCTTTGCCTTGAGCAATAGAAGAATCACTCTTGGAGCATGTTCTGAGGTCTAATGTTGGAGTGAGAGCAGAGAAGAAGGCTCCCTCAGAATTAGTTGTTCTTTAAACTGTATGTAGAGTGAACTATGCTGCCCAATGAATGTGGGGCTAAATTCCCTCCCCCCAATCAGTGATACATTGGAGTGGATCTGACAAGCTTTTTGGATGCAAAGCAAGGAAAGCAGGGTCCCTCTTTGACCACCAAAAAGGCGATGCTGAGAATCATGGGGCCTGCACATGAAAACCATGTGACATGGGGACTGTAGTATGGAGGGCGATTGGATGAGACTGAGTGAAAAATGTGGCTGGATCTAATCCTTCATCTGATGCAAGAAACTTTCCTGTAGCCAAGAGGCTAGTTTCACACTGATTTATCCAGTGGCAAACAGTGTCTCCTCTAG
>NW_015244047.1:0-574 GCF_001447785.1 Gekko japonicus | reverse complement strand
CTATGCCTGGAACTCCACTACATTATACGGTATCAGCAGCTCCCCTGTAAGGAATGGGTTCTACACTACAAGGAGACTAGATATGCTCCTAGGCTGGCATAAATGGAAAGGGGACTGTGGAGCTCAGGGCACTGAACTGGCCAAAAGGATCTCCGCTGCACTCAGTGATCCTAGATGGCTTGAAGATCATTAGTAAAACAAGATGAATTGGATCGATTTAGAAGTGAATGAGATCTACTTGTGACTGGTAGGATAGCTTGTTACAATGTTACAGAAATTGATAATGTGCAGCATTTTGAAGTCCTTGTGCAGCAATGGGTTGGGTGAGAAAATGATGCTCCACAGGAAGAGATTGTTTCATTTGCAGAAATATTCTAGTGCATCCAAGCCATTACTTGGAAGCAAATCCCAATGGTTTCATCAGAATAAGGGATACTTCACCTCATAATTTATCTGGATCACCATTTGCTCACATATTGTTAACAAAACCACTGGAAAAATACTTGGAATTCTGGAACATTGAAAAATCAATTAAAAGTGCTATGTGCATGGATGTTTTCATTAGTCATCTTTG
>NW_015244046.1:0-574 GCF_001447785.1 Gekko japonicus | reverse complement strand
TGAAATCACTCTACGTCTGCGTACTTTTCGGGGCCCAAATAAATAGGTGGCAACAGCTAGGGGAAATAAAAACAGACCTTTGCTTGAGCATAAAAAGAAAGCTAATTCACTGCAGTCCTGTCCCCATTCTGTCATGGAGCTCATTGGTTGATCTTGGACCCGTCACTCTCTCTGGTAGAATTACAGTGCAATCCAAACCACAGTTAAAACTTTCTAAATCGATAGACGTTACTGGAATTAGAAAGGTGTCAATCTGTTCTGGACTGGACTGTAACGTCACTTGCTGAATTGTTTGGGGATTAAACAAAGGAGGGGAGAATCTTGCGTGTTCCTGGGAGGACGAACGGGACAGGAATTCGATAGATTTTTAATAGGAACAAACAGTCTACCCAGAATACCGCATAATCAACACACTCTGGTTGGGTCCAGCCAGCTTTTCAACTCATTGTCACCCATGGCTCCTCCTTACTACATCCCACATGGCTTTTGTACATGCATATCCTATGATGGCTGCCATGGCCTTTCTTCTTTTTGAGGGGCTAAAGGGAAGCAAGCCTGCCTTCCCTTTTCATGA
>NW_015244045.1:0-574 GCF_001447785.1 Gekko japonicus | reverse complement strand
GACTCGACTGTGCGACTGAACCACAACTGAACCTATAACCACAGACCTACAGCCCTTGCCTGGGCTTCTCCTCAGCAGAGTGAGCAGCCTCACTTCACGGGTTATGTCAGCCTCCATAAAACGAAATAGTTTAATGTTCCTTGAAAGTTTGCCCTTGCAATAAAATCTTGTCCGCCCATCTTTAAAGTCCCCCATGCTTTCTGTTCAGTCGCCAGGGCCTCCCGGGCAGCAGGTGGCAGCACCGCCTCATCTTGTGGTTGTTTCCCGCTTCCGGCCGCCTCCTCTCGCGGCCGGGGCTTCCACCGCTCGTCTTCCTGGGACTCTGTGGGGACCCTCCGCGTGCGCGCCGGCAGGATGCTGCGGGGATGGGCGCCGGTGCTGTTCTTCTGGGGCTGCTGCGGCTGCTGCTTGTGGGCCTCCTTGGCGCGGGCCTCCGAGGACATCGTGGTGGGCTGCGGCGGCTTCGTCAAATCCGACGTGGAGATCAACTATTCCCTGATCGAGGTGAGTGCCGGAGCGTGCGAAGTAGGCCGGCAAGGAAGACCTGCCAGCGCCCCCCGCCGCTTTCGGTGGC
>NW_015244044.1:0-574 GCF_001447785.1 Gekko japonicus | reverse complement strand
TGTATGGCATGAATTTGGACGCCTTAAACTGGGATTTGTTTCTGAGCGGGATTCTTAAACTAGGATGAAAACTGGTTCTGAATCACTGTTCCTGAAAAGGGGGAGACCCCACTTTGCTGAGGCGCTCAAATTCCGGCTGCCCGGGACGATGTTCCCTAATGAACTTACGGAGCGGCTATGGGAGAAAGATGCGGCACCGACAGAAGCCCTGCAAAGTGTCGTTGGCACGAGCTACAGGTGCACACCGACTGCTTCTTCAATATATATATTTTTTAAATTCAGTTCCGTCTGGAATTGTACGCTGAGACTCAAGAGATCCAGTCCCAAATACTCCTTGTGAGCCAAGGCAGGGCTTTAATTGTTGTTGCACCTGAGCGAATTTCCCCCCCAAAGTGGCGAATGAGAAGCGACCCTACCCAGCCCGATCACGGTCCCAAGAGGCTGGGCTCCTCGTTCAGGATCTGAAGTGCCATGAGGGCTTGCTTGGCGACGTTTCCGTTGCTGTGGCCACAGAGAGTCTCCAGGGTTCCGGTCACCTGATCCTTTTCGGCTTCTTGTCTCAGCTCAGCTAAAA
>NW_015244043.1:0-574 GCF_001447785.1 Gekko japonicus | reverse complement strand
CACCAAACTGGCTCTCAAGGAAGAGGCAGGAAGAGACTGGCCTTGCTCTGTGCCCCTCCCGGAGCTCCTCTTCCTCTCTCTCCCCCCTCCCTTTCCAGGAGTAGAGCTTCCATCTCAGCCCCCAGATGCCTGACAGACAGCCGCCCGCAGCAACTTCTTTGAAGGCAAATAGGTGACAAACAAAGCTGGGAGCAAGGTCACGGAAAGCAAAAGCACTCTGAGAAGTATTAATATTTACAGAAGAGAGATTTTTATTTGTACTGTGTTGCATTATTTAGTGTAAGCCATTTTGAATCCTGGTAAGAAAAGGAGGGTATGGCTGTTCAAAAATAAAGGACCGAGCCTTCAATAGGCCCAAAGGAATTGGGAGTGTTGCGGTGAGGGGAGGTTGCAGAAAAGCCGTGTGCAAGGTCTCAAACTTTCCCCGCTTTATGATTTGGCTGTGAAGGAGACCCTGTCTGACTGCTGCAGGATCCCTGTACATTGCAGAGGGTTCCAGGGTGCACTTTAGGGCTGCTTCTAACATTCTCCCATTTGACTTCCCTGATTGTGGAGTTCCAATTTAACATGTATT
>NW_015244042.1:0-574 GCF_001447785.1 Gekko japonicus | reverse complement strand
TGTTCTCCCCTTTCCTTACTCTCTCCTTCCTTGTCATTTTTGCCCTGGTTTATCCTTTGGAATAATAATGGAGAAGTGGCCCCGCCCTTTGCCTTGCACCTCAAGTGTGACATGACTAGCCTTTGATTGTGCAGTTGGCCGTTATTTGTGTGTTCACCCTCACCTCCCCCTGCCCAAGAAATTGCATGAGTTGGGCAAATGCAAAAGTTGGTGATGCTATAGTGGAGATCACAGCTCATGCATTCTCTGAGGGCAAGAGAGGATGGAGGGCAGCAGTCTGTGTATGAATGTCGACTTGAGCCTTGTTCACACTCATAGGAATAGTGGCAATGAGGTGGCAGGGTTCTGAGATGGTAGAATGGACTGCACTGTTTCATATGTAGGTTAAGGATCACGGAAGGTTACATTGTGGATTGCTTTCCAATGTTAAGAACGCCTTTCAAATAGAAAACCAACACAGCAAGCAAGCAGAGAGTCTAGAAGCTTTCTTCCTGATATGCTGGTTTTCTGTTTACATCAAAGGTTTTGTTGTTGTTTTTTTAATGCAAAGGAGAAGAGAAGAGATTGGATTTAT
>NW_015244041.1:0-574 GCF_001447785.1 Gekko japonicus | reverse complement strand
GGCAGGATTCTGGAACTAGGTCTCTCCATATTCCTAATTCCTGTTATATTCTACATTCCATGTTCTCTCATCCACAGTATATAATAGTTAGCTATTATTAATTAATCCACCTTCTCCTTAATCAGAACAGTAGACTAGCCTCACAGCAACACTTTGAGGTATATTATGCTAAAAGAAACGAGCTGTTCCAGAAGCATCACAGATGAGAAAAAAAGTGATTAAGTCTTACAGGGGCACCCACTCTTTCTGAGCCTTAAAGAATTTTGAAAACACATGTGGGTGCCACCACAAAATTGCTGTATGGGAGCAAACAAAAATGCCTGCCCTGGGTTGCTGGGGCTAATCACAAAAAGTTGTGATGCTTCAGCTCAAGTATCCTTCTGTGATGGTGGCAACTGCTTTTGAATGTGGTGGAGGAAAGCTAGAGCTGGCTCTTCACTTTGGAAAGAGATTCTTTGGGAAAGAAGCAAATGAGCACCATTAATCTCATGGGTGCCATGTTGAGAATTACTGAGGGAACTTGCATTCAAATGCCCACTCTTGCATGAAGCTTCCTTGGTGACCTTGGTCCAAT
>NW_015244040.1:0-574 GCF_001447785.1 Gekko japonicus | reverse complement strand
CTGCACTCTGGTTCCCAATCTCCCTGCAGAAGCAGTGAATTTCTGGGTTTGCCACACAGAGAACACCGTCCCTACATTACATCCTTTTATGTTTTTACAGACATTCCCTCCCAAAAGAGCATGCCTATATGCTACACATTTACACTAGCTTGAAAGCTATTTAACTGCTGTGGTTTCCAAGCAAGAGACTTTAGGAACTGCAGTTCTTTAATGAGGTGTTTCATGTCCCTCTCTCTTTGTTTTGGCTACAGTATTCCTTCTGTCAGCCAGATGTTAGAAGGAAAGTGATGTGTTGGGCCAATCAGATGCGTATTGCTCTAATGTGGTCCTTCATTATTCTTTAGCAGCCGGAACAAGCCCATTCAGGAGTGTGGGTGTTCAGGCCACAACTGCAACGGCGGAGGAAAAACACGGTAAGCTGACATTCACCCATGGGTTACCTATGTATTGTTTCAGATTTGCGAGGACCACAAATCTAGGAAAAGAGTATACGGAGTAAAGGTTATAAAGGCAAGAGAGAGAAGGGACATGCGTCCAAGCCAAACGTGATTTCCTGGTAATGGTAAACAATCCA
>NW_015244039.1:0-574 GCF_001447785.1 Gekko japonicus | reverse complement strand
TTAGAAGGGAGCATTGCCTGTCATGGCTGAAGGCCAGGGGCGACGGGATACGTGGCTCCCTAAGGAGCATCATCAATCTGTCCCTCACTTCCAGGGTTTACCCGGGGAAGCTGGTGGGGTTAAAAGAGGCTGCGGTAACACTTTTCTTAAAGACGTTCTCTTTAGATCCGTTGGATCTTACCAATTACCACCCAGTTTCGAACCTTTCGTTTCTGGGGAATGGAGAGAGTGGTGGCGGAGCAGCTCCAGGGTTTTCTGGATGACGCGTCGGCTCCAGCCCCATTCCAGTCCACTGAACGGGCTCAGTGAGTCAGTCGTATGTGCCCTGCATTTGTGGGAGGAGCCGGTGGACACCAGAAAGAGAATGCGTGCCGCTATTGATTTTACAATCTTAATTTTGCATGTACTGTATTTATTATCATATTGTTACTCAAGCCATTGTGATCCACTCTGAGCCTGAGGACAGGATATAAATCCAATTAATTCATTAAATAGATCCTGCCCAGGCCACAGGACGAAGATGGCTTTGCTCACCCTCACAGGCAACCTTCGCAGGCAGCTGGATTGAGGCAGG
>NW_015244038.1:0-574 GCF_001447785.1 Gekko japonicus | reverse complement strand
TGTACACATCTCTGTATATCTTCTGTGTGTTGCATTTTCTTCCTTGGCAGTCCGACTCAAGTGCTTTAGCTGAATCATTCAGCCCCTGTTGCAGTTCACTGCTGCTTGCTGAGGAAACGGGGTCTCAGAATCGATAAGTTTGATCCATGTTGAGGGTGCAAAAGAAAAGATGACATGAATAAACGGCTGTATGAATCGGCTGGAGAAATGTCTTTGTTGTCTGTCTCTTTTTATTGATGTTATCTCTGGTCACCTTCTGCGCTTGGACTCAAGGCGGATTGCGACACAGTGAGTCGATGCCACCGACAGGATGGGACGTTCAGTGAACCCTGTGGGGAAAAAATTAGGGTCCTAGAACTGAGCAGAAGTAGAATCGGAGAATCACCAGGTGGGAAGGGGCCACACAGGTGCATCTGGTACCTGGAGCATCATTAGCTGCATCAGCCCACAACAAATGGGGAGGGCAGGAGACTCTTCTCAAGGTGGAAAGTAGCACGAAGGTGGTCAAAGTAGAGAGGAGAGCAGCCAGTTCCTTCACATGCATTCTTGGGAGCCAGTTTAGTGTAGTGGTTAA
>NW_015244037.1:0-574 GCF_001447785.1 Gekko japonicus | reverse complement strand
ACAAAACAATACAATTAATTAGCCTTGTGGGTAAACGGTTGCTTGTTGCCCCCACCTTCCCCAAAGCCAACACAGCCAACGTGTGCCATTAACCCATGTTCAACTCTTATAAGTTGATCTATAGTTGCCTGGGGATTCCCCCATGTTTCCTGGATTTAACTTTCTTATGTTTCTGAAGACAGAACAAACATGGTCTAAATGGCTAGCTCTCGGTTTCATCGCAAGAAATTTAGATACCAGGTTCCTAAAAATTATGACAGCTGTTAACAACAAGAGCACTCTTCGTTAGAGCAAGAGGTTGAGGAAGGTCAAAAGAAATTCAGAACCTCATCTGTGAGGACTTTTTTACACAAATTGCAGCGTACATGATTCAGTGAAATGGAGCCGGCCTGCCCTCTCTTGCACAAGCTTGTCTGGCATTGACAAAAGGTGGTTGTTTTTGTACAACAGGCTCAAGAGCGATCCGCTGGGGGCCACTCGGAGAGGCTGCTGGCTCAGGCTCAAGAGTCAGGACTCAGCTCCAAAGTTCCCTATGCAAGGAGCCTCAGGCGGAGGGGCCTAGGGAAGACTTCTG
>NW_015244036.1:0-574 GCF_001447785.1 Gekko japonicus | reverse complement strand
GTAATATTCCTTGGCTATTACTGAAGGAATTTGTGAAATTACTGTACCTTCTACTTCAATCTTTTCTTCTTCTTCTGAAGCAAGAAAAACCCGTGGTTTCAAATACATTTTTTTCCCTTCCAGCGTACTATGAGATCTGCCCTCATTCCTTTCTTTCGAGCATGTGCGCTCTCCGCCTCACTTTTGAAATGTATCTTCTGCTGCCCTGGGGACTCTCCCCTTGCGTATTCCGGGCTTCCTTTTTTGAAGACTATTATCTGATTTTTCGTGCTCCCCTTTTCTTTTTGTTGGCCCTGGGATCAAATAGCCACCTGGTTCACATTTCTCCATTCCTGCAGAGTATTTGCATTCCTTCGTGAGCTCTCTTGTGATCGTCTTATTCTTTTTTTTTTTAACTTTCTTAAAGGATTATTTTCTTAAAACTCTTTTTCATAATACAATAGTGACCTCCTCTCTCCCAGTTAAGGCATGTGAAGAAAAAGAGAACCAGTGTGGCATAGTGGTTAAGAATGGTTAAAAGTGCCATAGTGGTTAAGCGTGGTTAAGAGCTTGAGCGTGTCCAGAAGAGGGCAAC
>NW_015244035.1:0-574 GCF_001447785.1 Gekko japonicus | reverse complement strand
GGGGTTTTCCAAGCTTCAAAATTCCTGGACATTTTACATCTCTATCTCTCCCCTTTTCCACAATAAGGTGATTGCTGCCAGTGTTAAATCACTGTGCAAGTACACCAACAGATATGTACAGTTTAATTTCAGTACAGAACAGCCTTCAAGCCTTAAGGAGAAAAATTTTAACAATAAGCTCTGTTATACTGAAGTGGAAGTGTACAACATTCATCTTGTGTGGGTTGTTCTTACAAACCTCATCTCTCATTATACTACCCTTTCATCTATTTCAAACAGATTATTCTAGTTTTTCAGCATTACCAAAGTAAAAAATCAGCTACCATATTCCAATTAGCATCTCCCTGTTGGAAAACGTTTTCTATATGTATTCTCTTGCAAAATCCCATTAACAAAGGAAATATTGTTGCGATCAAAAACTCTGGAAAGGCAAGTCAGTAATTTGCGTGCACATTTTGACATGAAGAACTCATAAAACTAAAGCTATAAAGGCATCTTTATTAAATGCTCAGATTTCTTCTCTATAGTTCTAAACTAGCAAATGTAATGATTTTCCTAAATAACAATGTCTAAC
>NW_015244034.1:0-574 GCF_001447785.1 Gekko japonicus | reverse complement strand
TTTGTCAACACTCATCTGCTCTATGGGTGGAAATAGCCCAATAGAATGGAGTAGGTGGGAATTTTGTTGCCATTCAATGATGTCACTTCCAGTGCAATATGGAAGCACCATCATCACATCAGGCCAACACTCTAGCACTGGCCAGAAACTCTATGGAAACCAAAAGGGATGTCACTGTGACCCAATGAAGATTGTTCCCCCGCACTTAGTATCTATTCCCCATACATCCTGTTGGTTGCCAGGACACATATCCGAGCCATTTAAACCAAACAGGCAGGTGGAGGTCCCACTGCTCAGCAGTTTGGAAACCCTTGCTTTCTGCTCTCCCCAGCTTTTCATGGGGGTTTAAACGTCCAATGGCTCATGAACCAATACGAACCAATATGACTTGGGTCGGTTCGTGAACCAACCTCATGGTTCGTATGGGTTCGTGTTTTGGTTCGTGGTGCATCCATAAACTATGATTCAAACTGTAAAAATGTGGGCCATGCCCATTCCTACTCCCGGGTAGGAAGTTCCTGGAAGTTTTGGAGATGGGGTGTGATAGGGCATGGTTTGGGGAGGGGAGGGACCT
>NW_015244033.1:0-574 GCF_001447785.1 Gekko japonicus | reverse complement strand
CCCTGGGTGCCCCGCCTTTCTGAGATTAGCCAGTTGGTTGTGGCCCCAAAACTCTGGAACTCTGTCCCCAGAGAAACTGATCTGTCCCCACCAATCGCTGTCTTCTGCCAGAAGGTGAAGACCTTTTCTTTTTCATCTGGCATTTCCCCTCAGAGTGGCATGCACAAGACAGCCCAGTTGCCTCCCAATCCACGTGCCAGCCCTCCTCCTCTTCTCTCCCCTGCCAGTCCCATCCCTTTGTTGGCAAACTGCCGCGCCTCACGCCCACTTTCGCCAACCCCCATCATGGTCGCCATCTGGTGCGGCGGTAGCAGCCCTGGCCACTCAGCTCCGCCCCCCCTGTAGCAGCTCTGCCAATCCTTGCTGAGGAAAAAACACCATGCCTCCTCTTTCTCCGCCTTCGCTGCCATTCCTCCCCACTATTTTACCTCAGCTTCATAGTCCTGCCCCCTAGCCATTTCCTTTCTACTTCTTGACAAATTCGACCATATACACCTCACCGCACGCACCCACTTGCCAGCTCCCCTTCCCAAGCAGCCTCTTGTTTTCCTTCCCTCACACCAATTTCTCACAG
>NW_015244032.1:0-574 GCF_001447785.1 Gekko japonicus | reverse complement strand
CAGCAATGGTCTGTCAACATTGATTTAAAAGACAAAAGAAGCCAAGCTCGAATTGTGTGAGGAAAATGAGCAGTAAGCCCAGATCAAAGTGCATCCCTATGTAGCCCTAAAGTGTGTGTAGAATCAATAATACATAACCTTGTAGAAATTCTTCTTGGACTTAGATGCAAAAAATGAGGGCAGGGGCCCATTGAAAAGGGAGCGTTCTGTACTACGGACAAAGAAAGTCCCACATAGCGGAGCAGCTTAACAAAGTTTATTCAACAAGTCTTCACAAGAAATATTAATACTTCCCAGAGTCTTTGATTATCCATTTTAATGGCTTGTTTTTAATATTGACAATTTATATTATTGACAATTAATGTTGTTATGAGTTTCTGGTACTGTTCTTACTTGTGATATGTCTCAGGCATGCCTCTGGAGAGGTGAAACATAAATTCTCTGAATGGATGAATGAATGGATTCCTTCTATATCTCGAAAAGGCGCTTATAATGAAATCTGGATGGAATGCAAGTACGTTTAAACTGAACTAACTAAGTGGATAGAAAAGCAGACAAGAATTATTCAATTGGT
>NW_015244031.1:0-574 GCF_001447785.1 Gekko japonicus | reverse complement strand
ATTGAAGTCAATGAATTTAGAAGGGTGCAAAATCTGTTCAGAACTGCACAGTAAACTAAATATCTCTGTATTCGTTGGTGTTTTAGAGTCTGTTTTCCTGGGTTTGGTAACTGATGAAGGGGGAGTAAGAAATTATCCTGCTTGTGAGCAGCAGAGGTAAATCTAGGCTTAAAGTGAATGACATACCTTATCATCATGTTCAGAGGAGAAATATACAGCAGCAAACATTGCCAGGTTCTCATGGGAATTTGCCACTGGTAGTGCTGCACAGTACTATACACTACACCTTGGGAGAGGACCTATCTGGGTTTTATTTTGGTGTCCTACACTCTTGACTTTTAAACAGAGAGGCAACAAACAAATAGCCCATGTAACAGAACCCTTTCAAATTAGCAGGAAGTTCAATTATGTTTCATGTACTATTAGCACACATATAATACCACCCCAGGCTGTGATCCTAACAGATCTCACCAGCTAAGCAAATTCTGTTTCTGCCCTTCTACATTTAAAAGACACCTTAATGCCTAGAAAGAGGTGGTTTAATGACAGGCAACACTGTGGTTAGGATGTTCTT
>NW_015244030.1:0-574 GCF_001447785.1 Gekko japonicus | reverse complement strand
GAGCAGCCAATCCTATGTAAGTCATACAATGTAAGTCAGACTATGTAAGTCAGACTGGATGGGCCTGGTCCAACATCGGCTTCTCTTATGTTCTTCTGCTCTTATGAACAGAAGTGAGCAGCCAATCCTATGTAAGTCATACAAGTTGCATAGTAGCAAGTGGCCCAGTGGTTGCTGCCAGGCCAGGCCCCTATGAGTCTGCTTATAAAGGTCAAAACAATCCTAGAAAGGGACCTGCCCCCCTCCTGTTTTTTTCCTGATAGAAGCAAATATTGTTGTGGTTGCCTAACAACAGCCATTGAGGACATCCTTGATATCATTTGGCATTTTTAACAATTTGTTTCAGATTTTTCTGCAAACCTGGGAGTTTTCTCAGGTCTGTAGAAATTTTTGTCATGTCCATCCATGGCCCCGGTTACCAGATTTAAGTATCCACAGATTTAGCCATGTTCAGAATGATTGATTTATGAGGATTAACAACCTTCTTTCTTCTTTTAAGAAATTGTCTGTTCCCACAAATGAGATGTGCTATAATCAAGCACTATACTTCAGCATGGATTCTAGTGACCCAGGC
>NW_015244029.1:0-574 GCF_001447785.1 Gekko japonicus | reverse complement strand
CCTTGCTGAAATCCATGTAGCCTTGCTTCTGATTTGCTGCATTTGACTTCAGACAGTACAACAGCTGGGAAATCAGTGAAGCAGCACAGCAGAGTGGTCACAATGGAAAGAACTTATCAAATAGAAAACTGCCCGAGAAAACCCATGTGGTAACCTTTCACACTGAGACACTTTATTGGATATCCCCCCTGGGAGATTGCAAGACATATTTTGCCATGATAACAATGTAAAATCTACAAAAGCACATAGGGCATAAAAAGCATGCTATTACTGTTAAGAGAGGAACATCAGTGAATGTATGTGATGGGCTCTTTAGGCAACCCAAGAAACACAATTCTAAATAGAAGGAAGAAGTCAGGGCTCAGTGGAGCATTTTTTAATATATTGTTATTAATATATACGTGTTGTCATTGCCAGTAACCTCACTTTTGCCTGGACCTGTCTGTCATCCTTTGGGAAAGTGATTGCATTACAACAGCTTAGGCTTCTGGGAGGAGCTGAACAGAAATTTTATTTAGGTTCAGGATCAGCTAATTTTGTTTGTTAAACATTTTGTTCATAGTTAATATTGTTA
>NW_015244028.1:0-574 GCF_001447785.1 Gekko japonicus | reverse complement strand
GGTCTCTAAGATGCCGCTGGACTCGAATCAAGCTGTTCTGTTGCACGATGCCGAATGCTGAGATCCAAAGCAATGTTTGAAACGCCAAGGAAAGAAGGAAATGCTGCACTCTGGCCTCCATGGCCAGCCCGGAAGCCTTGAGCTCTTACACTCTGGCGGCACAAGGAAACAGACTCTCAGTGGCCAGCCACATGAATATTTCGGTAATGGAATAGCGCAGTTTACATGCCTGGCTGGTTATGTGGGCAGATTTTAAAAGTGCACAATTTTCTTTAATTCACCCTCCTGGCCCTCATTGATAATAGCATGGATTTATCCCCAAGGGCCAAAATAGACAAGCGGAAACAGAAAACAGCCACCCTCAGCCCTGATTGGGGGGGGGGAGGGGCTCAGCCTTTCCCACCCGCAGATGAACTAATGAACTCCTCCCCACACACGTGGATGCAATTTGCCCTGGAAGGGGAAAAGACAGGCAGTGGCGGAGCCCATCTTTTAACAGTGGGGACGTTGGTTTTGATTGGCAAACTGCCCGGAGGGTGGGTTTTCCCCAAGGGTCATTTCCTGCAGGAGTGCA
>NW_015244027.1:0-574 GCF_001447785.1 Gekko japonicus | reverse complement strand
TCCAATCTCTTCTCTCTTCTCTTCTAAAATGTTGTCCTCTGTGGTCCTCTTTTTGGCAGGCCTGACCATTATCAGTCTCATTGAGGAGCCCTTAGAAAGCTTCTAGGTTTCCTGGAGCTCAGTTTGAAAACTGTTGCTCTAGAGGGTTCTATGGGACACCTCCCCCCAGCAAACTACTTGCACTCTTCAACTAAAGCTCACAGCCCTGTTCCGCTCCAGCACTGTCTTCTCCAAACAAAAAAGTCTACATGTGTGTCCTTGCCTAATTGTGCCCTATCTTCTGGAGTCTATCTGTTTCACTTAGGTGGAGAGGTGTGTTGGCAGTACAGAAAGAGGCAAAAGAGATGTCAAGGCAATTAAGGACAAGGAAAAAGGGCTTTCAGCAGATAAGGAACAGGCAAAGAGAGGCAGACCTAACCGTGATGGGATGGGATCTATCGGGAGCCATCTGCCTTTGTGCTCTGTAGAGCTAGTTTCATCAGTCGATCCAGGGACACTTAGTAAGATGCTCTGATGTCTTCAAGAGCTAAAGAGGGTGAGAAAAGATGGGCCAGAGCTGTCTCTTTTCTTTTGC
>NW_015244026.1:0-574 GCF_001447785.1 Gekko japonicus | reverse complement strand
GGTGGTGGTGGTGGTTGTGGCTGCTGAATTCCTGCAGCTTTTAAAGGCACAGGAAACCAACTAGGAATACAAAGCAGCAAACTTAGTGAAGTGGTTAAAGCCAGGCTCAGGTTCCTCATATCACAGCCATAGACACTCCTGCAAACAGGCATCAGGTCTGGAAATACCAAGTGAGCGTCTCCTGCCGGTGAAAAGGTGCAGCTCTTGATTTCCCATCATCCAAGTGCCAGGTCCTCTGGGGAGACTTAGGTCAACATTGGCCTTGTTTTGAGCTCAGTTCCTTCTTTCTTTTGTTCCAGAGAGCAGAGATTCTGCTTTTCCTGATTTCCTGCCTGAGAGTACAACCAGGCTCAGGGCCCTCACAGGCACTTTCTGAACAACAAGTGGGAACAAAGACTTTTTTGCCTTTAATTTGAACACCAGAAGAAAAGGTGCTCTTCTCCCCCCCCCCCCTTAAGCAGCTCCTTTTAGAAATTCAACTACACTTTTGTTTCAAACCAGGGCTCCCCATTTTGCCAATTTAGCTGTCAGGATTCCTTTATCCAGAAGGTGTCCTGTTGTGGGGAAGAGGACT
>NW_015244025.1:0-574 GCF_001447785.1 Gekko japonicus | reverse complement strand
GCCAATCCCCACCTAACCTTGCCCACTGTGTGCCAGGAAAGGAGTTAGTGGACGCCAGGACAATGTTGGGGACCCCAGCTGGGCAACTGCTCAGTCCCCCCTTGGGGTGGGTGGTCTCATGCTTTTGAGAACCACAGAACTGAAGCACGAAGCAAGCACGTGCCGAATGATGAAAGACACCTACTTTCCACAGGGATGTGCTTGCGCATGGCCAGGCGTTCCATCCGCCGCTGTGTCTCGGCCACGCTGAAAAGGACGCCGTATACGTACTGCCGTGCAGCCCGGAAAAGGACAGCCGCGGGCGGCAGCTCGCTGTTGCACTCGTCTTCAATGCATACGGGGATCTTGATCTCACCCTGGAGGGGAGCGGAGGGAGAGAGAGAATCCGCGAGTGGTGCTTCTCAGCCACCCGAGACTCCCCAGAGAGAGTTGACGCAGTTCAGAACACCTCCTGCCTTGCCACCCCCTCTCACCTTGGTGAGGACGTGGTAGATGAAAGGGTACATAAGCCCCCGGCGGTGCCTGTGCTCGGCCACACGGAGCACTTCGGGGGCAACGGCAGGCAGGGGCGGGG
>NW_015244024.1:0-574 GCF_001447785.1 Gekko japonicus | reverse complement strand
CACCCACAAATCTCAAGGAATTTCCCAACTAGGTGTTGGCAGCCCTAAACTGACACTATGGAATGAATTACTGCCAGAAGAGAGAACTGCAATATCTCTAGCTGCCTCTAGATGAAGTGGTAAAACATTGCATGCAGGCAGTGTTTTAGCTGCATTTGTCTGGTGTACTTGGTCTGAGTTTGTTATATTTTAATTCTTATGGGACAATTTAGTTCGTGGATTTAATTGGTTTGTATTTTGATATACTTTGTGCACAGCTATGGACCCTGGTTGGTGGAAAAGCAGCTCATAAATATTTTAATAAATAAAATGGAGATGTCTGTCCTCCCTCTCAGAACTACAGTTCCCAAGATTCTCCTCAGAGAAGGAATGATTTAACCCTGTGCTGCAGCTATGCCTTAAACCCTCTGTAAACAAACATACAAAGAAGGATAGCATCTAGTATATCAATAGTTTTCTTCAGATAGGACATTACATGCACAGAAATCAGTGCATGTGGAGGAGGAGCATGCATGAGCATGTGGACCCCATGCCGACCTATGTGTGATCACTGGGTTGTGAGCATGCTGCATGG
>NW_015244023.1:0-574 GCF_001447785.1 Gekko japonicus | reverse complement strand
GGCTTTAATGAGCTTTTATGAACTTCTCCCAGGTTGATTAATTGCTTCCATTTGAACTCTCTCCTGCTCTTGCCAAATATCACTCTCTGTCCATCCCTCCATCATCCTCTTGCACTTGGCATTTTCCCAGACATGACTCCCTGGTGCTGGGCTCCCGTGTCACTCTGTGATGTTGTTCTTTAATCTTTCCCTCTTGTACTCTGCCAGCACAGAATGAGAGGTTCCCGTTTTCAGCAAGCTGCACCCTTTGCCTAAAACCACATGCAGCAGTTCTTCCTTGGATGAGAAAAAAACAGGGTTCCCATATCTTCCTTGGATCTTTCTCCTCACTGCTGAAAAATTCGGGGACACTCAATGAAGTTGATAGGTAAGAGATTCAGGGCAGACAGAAGTATTGCTTCACTTCAATTGTAGTGTTCATTTCCAGTGGCAGAAGTGACATCCAGAAAGCCTGTATGGATTTAAAAAGAGGTTACAGATATCTATGAAAGAGAGTTTGCCAGTGGGTACTAGCCATGCTGACAGATTGGAACCTCCATATTCAAAGGCAATAAACCTCTGAATACCAGTGCTG
>NW_015244022.1:0-574 GCF_001447785.1 Gekko japonicus | reverse complement strand
GAGGAGGAAGAAGAGGTGGAGGAGGAGGATGACGAAGAGGATGAGGATGAGGAAAGGATGGCCGAAGTGATCTGCGAAGAAGCCCGCCACGCATCTCAGGACTCCCCCAAACCCCACTGTGAAGGCCAGGTGGTCAGTCCCAAGCCCGAATATTCAGTCATCGTGGAGGTGAGGTCTGATGATGACAAGGACGACGACTCCCACTCCCAGAAATCCACTGTGACGGACGAGTCGGAGATGTATGACATGATGACCCGGGGGAACCTGGGCCTCCTGGAACAGGCCATTGCCCTGAAAGCGGAACAAGTGAAGGTCGTGCGGGAGCCCGGCCAGCTCACGGGGGAGCACGTCAAACATTTCCAGGTGGAGGAAAAGCAAGGCAAAGCCCTGGACTCCATCAGGAAGAGCTACTACAGCAAAGGTGAGGAGCTGCTCTTGCCTGTCTCTATCCCAGATGATCTTGGGGATGGTCTACCAATCGGTTGGGATTCTGGGCTCACCTCTTGCTCGGTGCTTTCCACTTAGGCTGTGGGAGATTTTTATGGGCCTGGGTGGTTCCAGTAGACCCAGAAGA
>NW_015244021.1:0-574 GCF_001447785.1 Gekko japonicus | reverse complement strand
GGCAGTGTTTCTCTTAAATGGAATCCACATTGAAGCCGGAGGCCTGTTGATAAAGTTATGCCCCTGTGAGATCTGTTGAAAATCTACTAACAAATTAATGGCCTGAAAGGTTAAGTGAAAGTTTGGCAAACATGTGTAAGCAATGGATGGCACATGGCAGGAGACGGGTCTCCTGACACACAGTCTAGGGGAAGGGTGGGGGAGATGGGGGAAAGAGGCAGAGGAAGGGGGCAGTGAAGACCGCATCAGGTTGCAGGCTTCGGGACCTGCTGGAGTAACCCCAAAGCAAAAACAGTTTCCTATACGGTAGGACTCAGTAAACTGCAGGGATGGAAACAAAACCTGGCGAATTGCACACAGAGAAAGAAGCAGGGGCCGGCGAAATCATGCCTGCTTTTTCTGAAAATCAAGAGCGGCGTTATCAAATTTCTCTTCCCTGCTTGTTCAGTTTTAAAATGCCAGTAATGTTGGGGGGGGGGGAGGAAATGACCCCATTTCGATTTCCCTTCTCCCTCGTGTGAATCAAGCACCAGTTTTTATTTTCACCTCATTTCCTGCCACCGCCTCATGACCA
>NW_015244020.1:0-574 GCF_001447785.1 Gekko japonicus | reverse complement strand
CTAACCACGGTTTTCAAACCAGCTTCAAATTCTCATTTTGATGTCTGGCTTAAAATTATCTGGGTTAGCCTCATTTGTAGTGAAACGTAACGATGAGAACGGGAGAGAAGAGAGAAATGTCAGCAGGAGAGGGAGGGAAGGGAGGGCCGGTGGGCAAAGGGGCGGGGGCCGGGAAAGGAATGCTGGGGGACGCCACGCCTCCCGTGGGCCAGGGTGAACGCCTGCCCCCCAGTGTCCACACAAGTGCGCCAAAATTCTGAAATTAGCATATTCTAACATCAGTACTTAAACGGTGCTTAACTTTTACAGCAGCCCATAAATATACATAAAGTGCAGATTTTGATAATCCGTACTATGCCACATGGATCTGAAAGCAGTCTGTGACTATGCAAAAGTCCGGTTATTTCTTACTACATACTTCCTCAGCCTTCTGAGCTTCCGTGTATTTATCCAAGTATACTCCTGGAAGCACAGATCCCACGATGGTCAATCCTTTCCCAGCTTTCAATTGAGAGGTGAAAGAAAGCAGCCGCGGATGCTTGACCAACTGTTCTGAATCCAAATTCAGCAAAAC
>NW_015244019.1:0-574 GCF_001447785.1 Gekko japonicus | reverse complement strand
GTTTGGGCTCCCACAAAACTTTGCATTGTAAGTTCTCTCCGAACACAGCTGGGCCACATCTGCAGGCTGACCCTGTATTCTTCCTCCTTGACAGCTGAGAAAGCCGGTGGTGGAGAAGATGCGCCGTGACCGCATCAACAGCAGCATCGAGCAGCTGAAGATCTTGCTGGAGAAGGAGTTCCAGAGACACCAGCCCAACTCCAAGCTGGAGAAAGCCGACATCTTGGAAGTGGCCGTCAGTTACTTGAAACAGCAGCGGCAAGCTCAAGGCCCAGGTGAGAGTACAGGGAAAGCCCCCGCGGGCTCAGATATACAGGACTTTTCTTGCAAGCTTCGTGGTCAACAGGTCCCTAATGTCATTTGCATGAAGGCTGAGAGAGGCTCTTGCTGATTTAGGATTTTTGTTCTGGTTACGTCACCTGGATGTGGACATTAGGTGCGCACAAAAATATAGGAAGAGACAACCCTGTGCATATCCAAATCAGGGTGTCAGGACTGGCAGGACCTCAGTTTGCCCTGTCTAATATGTAAAATGGGCTCGTTTGTATGGTGAAATTGTGTAGAATGTCAGATT
>NW_015244018.1:0-574 GCF_001447785.1 Gekko japonicus | reverse complement strand
AAAGGTGTGAAAAGTTCTAGAGGAGGCACTACCTCTTTCTTGTAGCTTTGGCCATCCACTGTCCATGAATTAGCTTCAGTTCTTTGCCCAGCAGGCATATTTTGCAGTGTACCTTCTCTGTGTGGCAGAATGAGATAATCTCGACACATGGTAGTCAGAGGGATAATCCATTTTCTAAATGGAGGGGTGGGCTATATTTTTCAGGCCCTTCCAGCTTGGCCACACTAGATTCCCCCCCCCTTCCTTACGACCAACATCCTTTCCCTTTAGCAATTCTTTCACATTGGTCCCTGTGAAAACCAGATTGCTTTTTAATAGATATGGTTATTTAATATGTTGATAACCATACCATTGTGGCAATCAAAGAGATAATGTGGTGAGTTAACTAGAGTCCAGTACCACCTTAGAGACCAACAAGATTTTTGGGGTATAAACGTTCAAGAGTCAAAGCTCCCTTAGTTTCAGAGCCCTGAAAAATCTATAATGTTAAAATAATCAGCCAAATATCAGTTTATGTGCAAGATTCTGAAAAGGGAGGATTCTAAGCAAAACCTAACATTGACCTAAATCAGTT
>NW_015244017.1:0-574 GCF_001447785.1 Gekko japonicus | reverse complement strand
TGGACTAGATGGACCAGTGGTCTGATCTATCAGGGCTCTATCTATATCTATCATATGATGTTCCTATGATGGAGACCCCAACTGAGGCCAATCCATGAAGAAGCTATGCCCAATTAACAACAGTATACTTAAATATTGTTGGTATGAAATCAGAAAAAGAACTCTGATGAGTTCAGAAACAGTTCCCACATAAGTTCACCGACACGCATATAGCTGAACTGAGAATGAAACAGAAAACAGGGAGTAGGCTGTAAAGCAGAATAACATTTGACACACATATTCAACGTATGCTGCTTTGGGGAAGGGCAGGCTAGAGGTATAAGAAAAACAACCATTCGGCCAAATTCATTTTTAGTAGAAACTCCTTCCGGAGAATTTGAGTCGCTGCAGGCGTCTTCACCTCATGGTCACCATCTCATTTATCTAACGAAAGGAGCTTCGACTCACAAAAGATTGTAACCCCCAAAATCTGGACTGGACTTGAATCTAATTCATTTATCTGCGGTTTTCAAGGACTGGTCACAATTCTCAGTTTCTCTGGGAAGGTAAAAAAGAACAAGAGTCCAGTAGTACC
>NW_015244016.1:0-574 GCF_001447785.1 Gekko japonicus | reverse complement strand
GTCAGATGATTTATAGGGCTGCCAACTGTCTTGCTCTAGCAAGCACTCTTTTCATTTATATCTGCTCTGACAGACAGCAGAATCACCGGTAGAGCTGTCCCTATCACGGGTAGTCCTTGATATGTACAGTGTGGTTGTCAAACAACTATCGTGCTGCTTGCAATAGAGTAGGATCCAGGTTGGAACAAGAGAGAGGACGGCCACATAGCAGCAGAACAGCTAGATGTAGTTTGGTCACTGCAGCTATTGATCATCTTGTAAGCTCAGCAGGTAGTTGGCATTGCACTATGGGTATCATCCATCCTGGCTTCTATCCCTGTTGGAGGGCTGCCTGCAAAGAGATAAAAGACACAAGGGCAGTAATTTTCAGCAGTAGTAGCCAACAGAAAATTGACTTGAGTGCTCTGCATGTGATGTGAACTAGTTCTTTGAGAGACTGTCACCACCTAAACATTCCTCCACTTTCTGTATTGTATAGGGGGATTCAGTAGCCCTCTGCACATGATCTGTTTTTTCATTCAGTTAATGCTTGTTGAGAAGGAGCAGGCATGAGCTGTCAGAACACCCCCCCCCC
>NW_015244015.1:0-574 GCF_001447785.1 Gekko japonicus | reverse complement strand
GAAACAAGTGAAGTCAGCAGTGCTGGTGACCTTACAGAACCCGCTCTGCCTGGGCCTGGGAGGTGGCAATGACAACAGTGGGTATAGGAAGGCTCACCTGTGGCCTGCACCCATGTCACTGATCATACTCCAGGGAGAGCTCAGCTTGCACCTGACAGGTAACAGCAATGACAGTGGAAATACCTATCACTTCCTTGGGGCAAGCCAAATCTCGGTGGTGCTGCCATTCGATAGGGTCCATGGAAGCTCAACCTCCTCTAAGCCTCCTACAGGCTCCAGTGCTGCAGGCAACCTGACCCGGCTCAATGGCAACGGCCAGGACCACACCTCCACTGCCACCAGCTTGCTCCCAGCCTCCTGCAGTTTTCAAGGGCACCAACCCACCAGGAATGTTTCTGGTTAAGAACTAGTCTGCCCTTGAAGCAGATGGTAAACTGGAATCTGCATGCATGAAAAAGTTTTAGCAAATTTTTTAAAAGACTTGATAAAACTGGAGAAAGAGGGCAGGGCAATGGCTTTGTGGAAGAACATCCTGTAGATTGTGTACAAATTACAAGGGATGTTGTAGCCACTC
>NW_015244014.1:0-574 GCF_001447785.1 Gekko japonicus | reverse complement strand
CCCTCCCCTCTTCAGTTGCTGCCTTTCTTGTGGCCGAGGAGCTCCTTCGACACCCTCTGCCTCAGCCCTGGGGTGTGCGTAGGCCTGCTCTGGGGGCAGGGGCGCTTACCTGGGAGTGCAGCAGGCAGCACGCCGCTTTTGCCTCCGCACGGTGAGGAGAATCCGGGTGGGTATGGTGGCCCTCGCATGGAAGACTGCAGGGCTGTTTCGGAGGTGGACAGAGGCTATCAGTGGTGGCAGGACCAAGAAGGCGGCGGGGGACCTCAGCGATCCCGTTCGCCGTGGCAGCAGCCGCAGCTGGAGATAAGGCCGCACAAGCAGGGGCCCGGGGAGAGAGGCACCCGGAGGTGCTCAGGTGCCGGAGGCCTAGAGGTGTCCAGCGGCATGCTTGGCAGGGTTTTCGGGGGGGTGCCTGGCAGGTGGAACATGAACGTAGGCCTGGGTGGCTGAGCCTCTCTCTTCCTTCTCTGGCGGGCTGTTGGCGCGAAGCGCTGTAGGCACCCATGGCCACGCCTGGCCCTGCCTTCCCAGCTGCACATGTGGCCGTTCTTGGCCACAGTAGCTTGCTGGCCCG
>NW_015244013.1:0-574 GCF_001447785.1 Gekko japonicus | reverse complement strand
TTACCTTTACCCTAGTTAAAGCCAACTCAGGAAAAGACGGGGAGAAATCAGTGTGATAGTTCCGAGAGAGGAACACCCCCTAACCGTGGTTAGGATGCATTTCATCTGCATCAGGTCAAGTGAGGTTTGTGCCCCTTAAAAGCTTGCGTGTTTTAGCACAAGCAGATGGTTCAATGAAAGGCATTTTATTTAAAACTTGAGGACAGGAATGCAGGCTGTTATAACATTGCTACTTACTGTTGTGTTGCAGGAGGAATGCCTTTGGCCAAGAATCACTGGGTCCCATCTCTCTGAGTGGCTTCAGCCTCTTGCCGTTCCGAAGGGCCTATCGGGCAGCTCTTTGTACTGAGCTGACAAAGCCATTGGTTGTGAGGGATGTCCCATCTTCTTCTCTGCAGCCTCATGAGGTAAAAAGGCGGCAATATTTTTGATGCCTTTAAAGAAGAAGAATGAAGATACCTCTGAAGATTCAGAGGCAGAAGTGGGGGTTACTCAACAGCGTGGATGTGTAGATTTAAGGATTGTCATCGTGAACTGTCACTGCCTGTTGGCAAGGAGAAGAAATTCATGCTTG
>NW_015244012.1:0-574 GCF_001447785.1 Gekko japonicus | reverse complement strand
TGTATCCAACTCACAAGCAAGTGCAAATCAGCAAAGAGTTGATTATCTCTCCTTTAAGCCACCACTGAGTTACAAAGGACTAATCTAAATATGGACAGGCTGGTAAGCAGTGTCCTTATTTGCAAAGCTGAACCAACTAATGTGTCAAATCTGGCAGGAAGATTACACGAATCTTTCTCCATAAACAGACATTGCCTCCCACATGGGCAGATACATCACAATCCAATTGCCATAATTCTTGCTTAAGTCTCCTTATTCCTTCACAGTTCATGTATTGTATAAAGCCCACCTAGTGAGGTAATATAACACATTTCTGTCTTTGAACACCTACACTCAAAGTTTTCTGTGCTGCTTCAAAGTCTACCTCCAGAATTAATTTTAAAAAGTTGTTCTGTACCGTCCAAACCAGAGATCCGTCCATGGTGGCTAACAAATCATTGCAAAAACAGTATCACTAAAGAGAAACAGCACGACATACTGGGAGAAGAGAATACAGAATGAGTAAATAATGGCTCTATGTGGGGAACATAATGTTTAAGAATGGGTAAAGTTATGAGGTAAAGGTGGGCTGACT
>NW_015244011.1:0-574 GCF_001447785.1 Gekko japonicus | reverse complement strand
AGAATTCCAAAGGTGTTCACAGGCTCAAACAGGTTGGGACCCCTGATTATCTATGTGATTAATCCATAGAGAAGAAATAACAGTAATTATAAGAAAAAGGGTGCAGAGAAGAACCTGCAAACAGAGCAAACAATGACAAACATTCCTGACAGTCCAAAAGTCCTGCTTGTGACCCCCTAAATATAAAATGGAAGAATACTTGGTCCCACCTAAAAGAATCATTAGGCCACTCTGTACATTCTGTGAGATCAGAATTCTAAGGCCACTCTTTGTCATGCTACTACATGCATAAAATTATGATACCAGGTATTTTGAGAAGCATCAACAAAAAGCTGTATTCCACAGTCAGACCCTATAAACTCTTGGCTGAACAAAAGAAGGACTAACAGAGCCCCCAGTAGTTTTGCTCAGACACCTGCTAGTCCAGCTCATTTCTGCCTTGGAAAACTGAGAAAAGGGAGCCAATGTTCAGAAAGCTTTTCAGATGCATCACTTTTCACAATTACACTGTTTTCTCACATGATTTGGTGGCTTTCTCACAGCAGCTGTCCCCCTCCCCATTTGTCCACCACAG
>NW_015244010.1:0-574 GCF_001447785.1 Gekko japonicus | reverse complement strand
CTTTTTCTACAAAAAAAGCCCTGCCCGGGCTGAAAACCTAACTGAAAGGGATCCAGTTCATCTGCATCGTCCCAAAAATATCTGGAGTTTGAGTTACCCGTATGAAATGCAGAGATTACAATAGCCTAGAAAAAGAAACGCTGGCCTAGTGAACAGCTCATGAAAGTTACACCAGCCCAGACCACCAAATTTGAAGTCATGGTGGAGAGAAGTCCTGTCAAGTCACAGCCAATTCATGGCAACTCTGTAGGGTTTTCAAGGCAAGTAACATTCGGAAGTGGCCTGCCATTGCCTGCCTATGCGTAGCAACCCTGGAGTTCCTTGGTGGTCTCCCGTCCAGGTGTTAACGAGGATTGACCCTGCTTAGCTTGTAAGAGCGGACGAGACAGGGCTAGCTTGGGCTATCCAGGTCAAGGCAGCAATACCAGCGTATCCAGAAGAGGGTGGGTAGGTACATGAGGTTGTGTGTGGTCTCTCAAACCCCAGAAGTCCCTGAAATAGAAGTTCGTTTTTGCAACAGACATAAGCCGCAAAAAAATTAAAGAACGGTCAAGTACTAAGTATACCGATAAAC
>NW_015244009.1:0-574 GCF_001447785.1 Gekko japonicus | reverse complement strand
CATCGCTGTTCCGTAGACCAGAAGTCCCGCAAGTTCAGTATTTTTGATTGAAAGATCAGTATAGCGAACGGAGAACTACCAGTCCCAGAATCCTGTTTGCTGTTCTTCCCTCCCTCCTCTCTTTCATCCCCTGATAGTTTCCCCGGAAATAAGTACAGGGTAAAGGTCATGCTGCCCGTGTGTGGAACCCACATCACTGAAGGTCTCTCTCCTGCTGTATGTCCCTATGTTCCTGTTATGGTTTTCAGGCTACCACCTACTGGCTGTCCCGCTATGTAGGGTTCCCCACTTTTCATCGACCAGAGCTCAGGCCTTTTCTATCATGATTCCCACTCTACAGAACGGGCTCCCTGAAGAGGTGAGGGAAGCCCTCTCACTGAAAATATTTAGGAGGTCTTTATTTATTTAAGTCATGTTTGTTTGCCAGGGCTGCTTTCAACTTATAATGTGTCAATTATTATGTAAGCTGCTCAGAGCCAAGGGTTATGGATGTTTAAATAAATAAATATATAGATTAAACAAACCTGGCTTTGCAACTGGAAGATCCTCTGGGCTTTTCTCCCCTTTCACGCCA
>NW_015244008.1:0-574 GCF_001447785.1 Gekko japonicus | reverse complement strand
TGATCCTTTTAACTGGATATGTTGAGGAATGTACCTAGGATCTTCATCATGCAAAGCAGTTGTTCTATGACTGAACCATGGACCATCCTCTTTCTTATCCTCTTTGTCAGCATTGTAATTGATAGTATCAGGCTGCTTAGCTTAAAAGATGAAAGCCTGTAGACAGTCTTTGTATATGAAAAACAGAACAATTACATATCAAATTATTTAGTAAAAATTAGGTTTATTTTTCAGAATTATAGTCCTATGATTAGTCAAAGTAGCTGTAAGATGAAATATGATCAAGGACATTCATATTATAAACTCTACCGCATACGCAGTACTTTGATTTATAATGGATGCTGTGTGCGCATTCCTTTTCTACTGCTAAATATCAACATGTCAGAGAATTGTGTTATATTATGCCAGGGTGGGTAGGATCGAGTATTAAGAGCTACATTTTAAAATCTTCATCCTGTCAAGCAATCTATGTGGTGAACTTTTAACTTAAACAAAGAATTCTTAAATTCATTCCAAACATAAAACATAAAATTTGAGGGACTTGGTTTTTTAAATGTTGCAGTTGTATTTTGTA
>NW_015244007.1:0-574 GCF_001447785.1 Gekko japonicus | reverse complement strand
GTGGAAAGGTGGCATAAAAATGTTCTAAAAAATAGAAATATAAAATAATATGGCTTTAGGTTTTTGCAGCTTGTTGCTTTGCTGGCAGCCTTGAGTCTAAGGAGATAGGCAGGATATAGATATTTTATGTAAATAAATATATCTTCCCTTTTGTTCTAGTGGAGAAGACGCTTTTGCTCAGTTCCCCATCCTTTTTATAGCCATTTGTAGCATGGTGCAAATTGTTCTCCTGATGAACAGAATATTTTTGCAGGGTGTTGGGAGATAAGAAAGATGGTGAGAGGCCCTGTGCACGAACTCATTCTACTGGATGCAGGCTGATACCTGATTTTGCTACTCAAGTTTTCTTAGCAAGATTGACTGGGAGAATCAGCTCTCAGAAGCCTTATAACATCCCAAGTATGTTGACATACAGGTTAAGAAGTAAGGCAGTGTCTTTCAATAAACTGGTGTACAAAAACTTTTTTTTAAAGTTTGGTATAATGCAAAATCCTGCATTATCATACCCTGTGGAATATTGCCCACTAAGTGGCATTGACTTACCTAATTAGTATATCTCATAACTTTTAAAAAA
>NW_015244006.1:0-574 GCF_001447785.1 Gekko japonicus | reverse complement strand
GCCGTCCTCTGAAGTTGGCTCAATTTCTGGTTTCAGGACTTTTCTCTGTTTTGTTCAGATCCTCTGCAAATGTGGTCTGATCTTTTGGGGGGAAATTGCAGTCAAATGGTGCCGCCACCGCAGGCCTTTTTTTGTTTGCTTTTTTTAAAAAAAAATCAGCAGTAGCTATAGCATTATAGTAATTAGCAGTTTTCCCAAAACTTTGATATTTAGCCACAGAACCCACTTCCTAGGTGCGTGATGGGTTCTTCCTCTGGAGGTCTTGAAGCAGAGGATGGAATGCCATCTGTTAGTCGGGGTCCCATTTCCATGAACAGGGAAGGGTGGCACCCTGCTCCTATTGCCTGGCACCACTCTTTAGAGGTGACAGGAGAATTTTATTTTAAAAACCCACAACATTACATGTGGTACCAAGTCACTTCTGGTTAAAACAATCAGAAGTGACATAGGGTAGCTCTAGGAATTGGTATAGAATCTCTGGTAAAAATCATTGAGTTTCTGGTGATTGCTAGAGCTACTCTGTCACGTATGGTTTTTTTTTTTTATACTGTAAGTGATGTGTTGCCACAACTGC
>NW_015244005.1:0-574 GCF_001447785.1 Gekko japonicus | reverse complement strand
ATAACAGGACTGGAAGCTGACAGACAAAGTGCCAACACAGAAGGCCTTCACAGGTGCTCCCATTTCTCCTCTGGTGCTCCTCTAATAAGGCTAAGAAAGAGAGTACTGTTTGTGTTGATGATCTATGCATGTGGGTTAGTTAATATCAGTGAACATAAACCAAATAATCAGGACTCAACATTTTTAGCACTTGGGCAGTCCAGTCCTGAGGGTTGCTGCAGCAGTGGCAGCCAGCTGCTAGCATAACAGCAACTCCACTGGTCAGCTTTCTATGGACATTCTGCAGGGGGACAACACAGGCCCTTTCACCAGGCCCAGACTCATAGTCAACACACCAGAAGCCCTAGAAACTTTGTAATACCCAGTAATCATGGAGCATGGGCCAATAATGTCCCACTGAGTGGCACAAATGGGCTCAGCCAAGTAGGGCCTGCCAATGTATCTACAACTTCTCAAGCATAGTGCACAAACAAGTGTCTGGGTCACAAGATAGCCAAGTTACCATCGAAACTTAAGTCAGAGGCTGGACTGAACCCACAGCAACCACAACAAAGATAAGTGCCCTAGCCACTAG
>NW_015244004.1:0-574 GCF_001447785.1 Gekko japonicus | reverse complement strand
TCCTGCAGGAAATGACCCCTGCTCCAAACACACATTCAATGCACCTTGTTGACTGTTCAAAAAGGGTTGCTGCAGTTTTACTAAACCCAGCAGGTTCCCCGATTGCTGGCAGCATCAGGATTGCTCGAAGACGCAGAAAAGGCAGAGCGATGTGAAGATCAAACCTTCACGCTCCACTAGCAAATAGGCCAGTCCCAGAATATGTATTAATCAATCCGCAAGAGGGTTTCCCACCACGCTTTTCTCTTTCCTCCTTCTCTCTTCCTTTACTTATCGCCCAGGGCTGAGATCCAAAATTACTCTCCTCTCTCAGTTGGCACAGGCAAGAAATATGGCACCAGGGAGTTTTCCTGAGATGTTTTATCACTGTTCATCCATGTCCCAGTTCCTCCACACTCTCCCAGATTTATTTACATATTGAGCTATATCTTCAGTGCTCTCCATGCCAGGCAGGGCCCCTAGGGATGAAGCAACTTTATTAACAGAAGTACGGAAAGCATGGTCACTGCTAGCAATGTTGGAGTGAGCAACTCAGCATGCATGGCCATTGGGGGGCGCTACATCACTCCAAGGG
>NW_015244003.1:0-574 GCF_001447785.1 Gekko japonicus | reverse complement strand
TATATATACACACACACCAGCAACAACCAACCGGACTTTTTTTTTCCCTGCCAGAAACTCTTTTACAATGTTTGCTATACCTCATAGAGATCAAACAGGCGTGGTTATGAGCAGAAATCTTGACACAATGCCAGATTCATTAAAAAGGGATACTGGCTCGTGGGTAGGGGTTGCTGTTGGGCTAAAAGGGGATTTCCCCCTCCCCTTTTTCTTTTTAATTTGCATTGCAACATCTATTTATTTAAAAATATTTTCCTGCTGTGTCTTGTGCATAGTGAAACACCTGTGCTGTTCCAGGCTGACCTATTTATCCAGTTCTTTTTCTTTTTTCCTGTGCGGCTGTAACTACTTAGAAATATGTTATTCCTGGGTTAGCTGAAGCCCTACGGGAGACAGTCCAGGTCTTTTAATAAACAGGTCGATTGGAAGGCTGAACAGACGGGCAACAGGTGGTAATATTTTTAACCTCTGTGTTCTCAGTTCAAATATGTCCCTGGGCTGCACAGACTCGGCCAAGCCATTTATACTGGACTCGGGTTTGTGAGTGTTAAACCAGCATGGGCCTACAGGCTGC
>NW_015244002.1:0-574 GCF_001447785.1 Gekko japonicus | reverse complement strand
TTGCGGTAAATAAAGCAATTCGGCTAACAAGTAGAAAAAAGTATGAGTCCACTAGCACCTTAAAGACTAACAAAATTTGTGATAGAGTATGAGCTCTATCTAGCTGTATCTGAAGAAGTGAGTAGTCACTCACGAAGAAGGGAGCAGTGACTCCCTACCACAAATTTTGTTAGTTACTCTCCAAGTAGCCTGGAGGAACTCAGTATACATTGGGGCATTGGATTTAACTTACAGTCTCCTCGAATACAATGATTAAACCTGGATGGTTTTGAAAACTTTACGAAATGGTAGTCATCACAGAATAATGGGGGGCAGTACACTGAAGGATCTTGGTATCACAGACACTATGGGTTGTGAGCTGCAGTATCATCATGCATTTGTGATTGACCCATTTATACAAAAGGTCACTGAGCTAAAAAAAAAGGGGGGACCACCTTTTCACCTCACTTGATATCACCATACCAGTTAACAGCTCAAATGGCCATTTGGACATGTGGATACTCTTAAGGCTTCCAATTATGTAAGAGCTAATTTATTCTTGTGAGCTGGATGTTTATTCCCTACTGATGATTCC
>NW_015244001.1:0-574 GCF_001447785.1 Gekko japonicus | reverse complement strand
TAAATCCAATCTTTTCTTCTTCTTCTCTAAGAGAGCAACCTTCTGCCTCCACTACAGCCTCCTGACAGTTACCTGTAAGCACATAATTCACCCCCATATTCAGTGGCCTCAACAGTAGCGATCATCACACATACCTTTGCTGCCTATAGCCACAATAAAGAAGCAAAAAGAAGGGACAATCTTTTGATGCACTGGAGCTAACTTAGAAAATTGTCCACCGGCAGATTCTTACTTCCCACCAGAGATCGGACAAGCCATTTTTTGCGAGTCCCATTTAGATCAGCCAATAAGGCGTCAGCCCTTGGGTGGCAATTCCAGGGAGACTTCCTGGAAGCCAGTTCCTGTTTTGAAACAGGACGTGACCTCATGGCACTCTAGGAGTTTCAAAAAAATCTCTGTGGTCTTACGTAGGTCATCATGATGCCCTTTCCTGTTCTGAAACAGGAAGTGACTTCCGTGAGCTACTGTTCCCTCCTATTTTCCTTCCACTGTTCCACTGAGTGAGGATAGGGGACAGGGAGTACCACCAGTATCTGGCAACCCTACCAATGGAGAAGGCAATTTTTTATTACAA
>NW_015244000.1:0-574 GCF_001447785.1 Gekko japonicus | reverse complement strand
GTTTCTGAGCTTTAAAATTATCTGTTGTTTGCCTTTCAGAAAGAGGGGGTAGGTGCCGCCATGGCTGATGCTCTTGGCTTTTTGTTTTCTAGAGAACAGCGTGAGAAGGAAGAGATTGAAAAATACCGAATGGAACGGCCCAAAATCCAGCAGCAGTTCTCAGATCTGAAAGTAAGGAGGGAACAGTCCTTTGTTATTGTTTCACATTCCAAGGTTGGAAACCACCCCCACCCCCACCCCCCCAAATTGTAGTGACTGAAGAAAAAAGACGCTTGGCAATTATATATGAGTAATATGCATAGAATCTATCCGTAGGCGCAGCTTTCCCCCCTGTTCTTGTCTCCCTTCCCTCCCCATACGCCATAGAAACAAGTGAATGACAGAGGAGGAGAATCTGTGGGTGTTGCATTGTGGGATTTTCCCTTTTCATGGGGGTTGAAGCTCTCTTTAAGAGCTCATTAGGGAGGAAGTATAGAGAAACCACAGGAGCAACGGTTAGTAAACAGGCCCCAATATATATATTTACATAACCCTTTTGTCTGCTTTTCATCACTGTTGTAAACTTCAGTCATAT
>NW_015243999.1:0-574 GCF_001447785.1 Gekko japonicus | reverse complement strand
CCCCCCCTAAAAAAATATTGGAGAGCTGTGCCTGGTGTGTTTCACCCGTGCTCCTTCCTTCCCGACGGAGTTCACCGAAAGTTCGTATCCAGGCCTCTTTCTGACTTCTCACCCCTTTGTCCTCTTCGCTCCCTGCTTTGAGAGGCATCCGACTTGGCCAGGGGGTGGCGAGTGGGGCACAGCTCTGGAGGGGAAATGAGTTTCACCAAAAAAAGAGAGGTGGCCCAATAAATATTTTTTAAAGCACCGATAGTTGTACACTAACATCTGCCTTTTGAAAGAGGACTGCGATTAAAAAGTAAGAGGACTTTTAAAAAATCATCAAATGGGGGGGGGGAGAGCACAAAACTTGTTCTAGGAATGACAACAAGGTTTGTTTTCCTTATGGGCTTATCCTGAAACAAATTCTGTCCCCTCACTTGCTGGTATTCTGCATGGTTGGGGTTAAACAAAGAGCACAGTCTTGAACAGGGAGGAAAGCAATTAGAAGCTCTTGATTTGCCTCTCATCTTGAGGTAAGTAATTTTGTGTAAAGAAGAGCACAGTTATTAGCATGAGTAACTACGGGGTACGT
>NW_015243998.1:0-574 GCF_001447785.1 Gekko japonicus | reverse complement strand
CAAGTCAACGTGAAGCATGCATCTTAGAAAACAAGTGCTGTCCCTGGTAATTAGGGGACTGATGATACGGAGGATGTAACACTTGTTAAATGCTATACCTTGCCCTAAACTCTCCAGGCAGGCTATATCTTGCTTAGAAACCTTTATAGTCCAGACTTCTAGGAACCTGTGCTGATATACGCAAAATTCTAATCGTGTAGTATAGCATATGATGTGATTAATTTTGACAACAATTAATATGCTCTAATGTGTTTGATGATACTACATAAAATTTACTTTGATATTAGAGCTCTTAGAGGAGCAGGAGAAAGTGGGGGCTGGCATCACATGATGCCAAGACATCACTTCCGGTTGCATACCCAGAAGTGACATAATTATGTCATGTGACACACTAGGAATTTCCCAAATCTCTATGTTTGTTATGCAATTGCAAGTAATGCCATAGTGTTGTGTGACACTGGTATTCCACAGTGTCCCCTGTCTCCAGAGCTCCCAGAGGTTTATTTTTATTTTGTTTAATTTATAATTCATCTCCCGCCCTCCTTTAAGGCTCAGGGCGGCTAACAATTGAGGC
>NW_015243997.1:0-575 GCF_001447785.1 Gekko japonicus | reverse complement strand
GGTACAAGGACCAAAGAGACTCCATTTTGTGTCTCTGGTTGAAGATGAGGAATAATAGCTCAGTAGCGGAATTACACTGCTTGCTTGTAGAATAGCAAAAAGGTAGGGAAATTCCACTACGTGGTATGTCAGATGAACCAGAAGGTCTAAGATAACATTCCATCCTCTCTTGTCAATCAGAGTGGCACCAAGAGCTCTAGGGAGTTACATGGTCAAATATTGATGAGACACAGGAGACACTAATGGGAGCACAGATAAACAATTTAAGTAAATGTAATGGTTAAAGAATGCAAGAGGTAAACCATCGATGGAGAGTTGAAAAGGTGAAGTGAAAAACAGGTGGAGAATATGTGACCTTAGCCATATATGGATGGACGGGGAGGTGATCTTCTGTAAAGGTATAGGCATCTGCGCATGTCTAAAACTTGTTTGTGCCTGGTTATAAAAAGCTTGTAACTTTACTTAATCCTTGGAATGCGGGCTTCTGATGCTGGGGTTCCCCTCCGTTCGAATAAAGTTTTCCTGCTCACTTCGGAAGCCTCACTGCTTGCATATGGAGCAGAGGTCCATCAGTG
>NW_015243996.1:0-574 GCF_001447785.1 Gekko japonicus | reverse complement strand
TCTTCAGTGAGAAGATCTTGAAGACAAGCATCTTTGAAAGGCAGTTTGTGTATTTTTTTCAATTTTAATTCCACCTTTTCTTCACTGGGCTTTAGGAAGGTCAAAAGACAATATCGAGTCCAATAAGAATGCAAATAGAGATCTTGAAAGTACAAACACATCACTTCATCTAATAAACCCTTAACCCTCCACCACACTCCAATTTTCCAAGGAGTCATCCAAAACCAAAACTACCAAGTAACACTGACTTGCACCTCTTTAGAAAGGTCCATAATAAAGCACTTATCTCTTCCAGATAATTCCATAAAATAACCTGCCAGGATAAGAGGGAAGATACAACAAATAGCCAGTTTAGGGAAATGCAATGGGTTCATGTATGGAAAGATTGCAAGTGAAGATTAGTCACGACAGTCCGCTAATACCGAAGAGTATTGGGTTGCACTCAGATCTCAGAGGACAGCAATGAGGTGTCTGCATGAAGCAAGACCATGCCCTGAATATGTCTTAAAATATTATACAATAGAATTGTGTTCCTCTGCACACAAAACACTAAAAAAGAATAACAATAAATAAT
>NW_015243995.1:0-574 GCF_001447785.1 Gekko japonicus | reverse complement strand
GGGGAGGGGAACCCTTCAAATGCTGTTTTTCCAGCGGGGGCTGACCGCGCCTGATCCCCAAACAGCGAAATCGAGGGCTTTCCAAGGGCTTGAGGGAGGAGGCCAAGGAAGACAGACCGGCAGAGAGCTGAGGGAGGAGAGGCAGGTTTAGGGTGCTGCCTTCCCCGTCTGAGGCCAAGGAAAGGCACTTCGACCACACTGGGGGGCCGGAGGCCAGGAATCCCACACCCACTCTTTAGAGCAGCGCTGGTCTACGGGAGAGGGCAGCAGCCTTATCATCTGTAGAAGGAAACGTAAGCGAGCCCCTAGGGTTGCCAGGTCCCCCCGGCCACTGGCTGAGGCCAAGGGAAAGCACTTCAACCACACTGGGGGCCCGAGAGGCACTTCGGTCACACTGGGGGCTTAGGGCATGTCAGCTGGGGCCGGGGAACCCTACATCCACTCTTTAAAGCAGTGCTGGTCGACGGGAGAGGCACCAGCGTTAT
This sequence comes from Gekko japonicus, assembly GCF_001447785.1. Lineage (NCBI taxonomy): Eukaryota > Metazoa > Chordata > Lepidosauria > Squamata > Gekkonidae > Gekko > Gekko japonicus. The sequence continues at coordinate 89 of NW_015243995.1, read as the reverse complement.
CGTCAGAAGAAGAAAACGTAAGGAAGTTCTTAGGGTTGCCAAGTCCTCCCTGGCTACCGGTGGGGGTAGGGGGGCCAGATCCAGGTTGG
>NW_015243994.1:0-574 GCF_001447785.1 Gekko japonicus | reverse complement strand
CGATCCGTGGAGAGAGAATCCCCTTGTGTGCACGAAGGCTTGTGTGAACGCAGCCGGAAGTGGGATGTTGATCTCGCCGTCTCCCTTTCTCGCCCTAGGTCTCATGGTACCAAGTGACGTGTCCTTCTTGTGAGATCCAGTCCCCGGAACCCCCCGAGAAAATGTCAGGAATGCAGGTAAGGGCCAACGGATGGAGAGAATTGTGGGATAGATTGGGAGCCCGGAATGCTGGAGCCCCATCGTTCGCATGGGGACAGTGGATATAAAAGGGATACCCACCGGCTGTCAAAGGCAGCCCTTACCTGGAGGAGAGAAATGGGCTTGCTTGTTTTCCAAAGTGGTTTTAACAGTATGGGAAATAAGCAAGCTGTTGCCTTTCAGCACTTACCTTTGCGTGTGTTCTGTATTTATTTAAGGGCTGTGGATGTGTGTGGCCGGTCATGTCATGCACCAACAGTGGTGCTTTCTGAAAAGAGTTCACTGCTTCCAGACTTTCTGCCTGGTCACGAAGTAGCCCTACACTGAATTAGACCCTCACTCCATCGGAGTCAGTATTGTCTACTGAGACTGGCAG
>NW_015243993.1:0-574 GCF_001447785.1 Gekko japonicus | reverse complement strand
TCCTGCAGGAAATGACCCCTGGGTAGTGGCATGTGGCAATAATGTCCTTCCATATGTTGAATAGATTGTCTTTATCCAGAGTTATTCTGGTAGTAACCCTACAAACACAAAACAGAATTTAAGTCATACATAGAAGACACTCTGGAAGCAACTGATATAGTTCTGTCATTGGCAACTAAGATGCCATGAGCTAGAAGTTTTCTGTCTAAGAATGGTTTTTAAAACACTACCTTGAAGCTGGTCCAACAAATGTGTGTCTTGATCCCACTTTGATCTTGAGGGTTCAAAGGCCATGAAATATGCCAATCATTGATCAATGAGAGCCTGGAGACTTGCTGCCAGTTAATAGTCTAAACTAGATAAAGTGAGCCAATATTCTGACCCAGCCTAGGGATGGTTTACATGTTCATCTTCCTGCTAGCATATAAATAGTAGTCAAAGTCCTGCACATTTCAATGCAGTCTCTCCTTGATGACACACACAGGGCACAACCCTAAACAGATTTACTCAAAGTAAGTCCCATTTTGTTCATTGGGGCCTTCTGGGAAAGTGTCTTTATTATTGCAGTTGCAGT
>NW_015243992.1:0-574 GCF_001447785.1 Gekko japonicus | reverse complement strand
GGCTAGCCTGGATCCTCCAGGTCAGGGCATATTCCCTGTACTGTCTTACAAAAACATTTATATGCCTCTGAATTTCCCTCCTTTTGGTTCTTCTCAACCAACAGTTGATTGCTTTCTTTGCCTTTCTCTTTGCAGCACTGACGAAAAGCGCTCTTCCTTTGGATTTAAACGCAGCTAAGAAAAATGCCAGCACTGTGACTGTCAATGGGATGAAGCCCCGCACGGAACAAGAGAAGTACTAAAAAGAACCAAGAAATGTGCAGTTCCACTGCAGGACATGCAGCTGCCTCTCACTCTCTGCCTCTGGGCAGTCAAGTCCAGCTGTATCTACAAAAGCAGTGCTGATTCCTTGGTTTCACTGATGCCAAATATTAACTGAAAACAACATGATTGTGTACCTAAAGTAAGGCAGGCGATGCCTGAAGAGTCAACACGTACTGTAAAATGCCAAAGCGTCTTGTGGGAGGAAGCACTGTCTCCCTCTACGTTGCTTTTGTTCATTTCCAACCAGACCTTTCAGTTCCTCAGTGCCATGTGTGGACCGCTTTTACTGAGGCTTTAAAAAAAAGAAAGA
>NW_015243991.1:0-574 GCF_001447785.1 Gekko japonicus | reverse complement strand
CATCCTAAGCAGCCTTACACCCTTCTAAGTCTCCCGAAGTCAATGGGTTTAGAAGCCATCTCTGCTTAGGATGCCACTTTTAACCCAGGCCCAGAGTACGTTTGATATTTCTCTCTGATTGCCATCAAATACAAAGGAAGCAATGACAGTTCAGAAGCAGTGACTGAGGACATCAACAAGACCAGAACACTGGATTGCCAAATTATTGATACGTTCCATCTGCCAAAATCATGTATCACCAATTCTACATCAACATCACTACTTAGTAGTTAGTTCAATCCTTCAAGCTTTAAATGGTCTTGGACCAGTATATCCCAAGGAACACCTTCTCCCATAAAAGCCTATCTAGACAATGAGGTTGTTTGGAGAGACCCTTACCTGTGGATGACCGCTAAAAGAGAGGGCCGTTTCAGTAATGGCACCTGTGAAATGTCCTGCTGACAGAGGTCTGTTTTGCCCCCTCTTGCCTGTGCTTCTTTGGCTGGTGAAAACTATTCTGACAGGCTTTCTGATGGTTTAAACATGTTGCTGCTGCAATTATTGCTGGCTGCTAGCCAGTGTTCCCTCTAAGCTG
>NW_015243990.1:0-574 GCF_001447785.1 Gekko japonicus | reverse complement strand
GCTCCACCACTGAGCCATGGCCCTACCCAGTTTTTAAATACAAGAACCAATTTCTTATTTTAGAAAAGTGATTCAATAAGCAGAAGCACAGGAGGGGTTATTTTGTAGATGGTAAAAAAAAGGTTTCCCCTCCAGCCCAGGAGAGGAAGAGAAGAGTGTGCTATGGGATTAGCAGTTTACCCACATTTACTCTGACCTCAAGTACATGAGTACAGACTAGTTGGGAGCACGCAGACATTTTTAACAGGAAACACATTTTTAGTATTATGTCCCATGCAGGCCTCAGTTAAAAGGGACCGTAACTATTGATTTGCTGGATAAGACTGAAGTCTGTCAAGCCCAGCATTATGGGGTGGGTTCTGTCTAGTGTCAGCAGGGGAATCATTAAGAAGAACTTTGCTATTTTCTTCTTCAGCTTCAACTGATTGTGTCCCTGAAATCATGCCGCTGGGGGTCATAAAACACCCAGAATAGCATGGGGTATGAAGTAGTGGGAGGAGGAATCACCAAAACTTGCCCCCCTTTCCTTTGGCAGAAGCTTCTTCTGCTAGAGGAAAATATGGTTAGCAGGGGT
>NW_015243989.1:0-574 GCF_001447785.1 Gekko japonicus | reverse complement strand
CCTGCCCTGTGGGGAACAGCTCCTCCCATGGGGACAGGGGCCTGCTGATGGGGCTGGGTGGACTCTTGGCCCCAGTTTTCACCCTCATGGCTCAGACCCTGGTAGCTGAGTCTGACCTGCCTGCTGGTGGCAGACAGACAGGTGTGGGTCAGATCCCTGGTCCCACCAGACACCTCCCCAGCAAGGGAGAGGTGTGGAAAAATTCATTTCCCACTGTAAAATTTAGCAAATGCCAGGTTTGTAATATGTTTAGGTCCCCACCCGAGGAGGAACCCAGTAGCTGGGTCTGCCTGCCTGGTGGTGGCAGATAGGTGTGCGTCAGATCCCTGGCCCACCAGACACCTACCCAGCAGGGCAAAGGTGCAGAGAATTCCCCCTGAGGGGTGCTGTGTGGGTGAGGAACCCACTGGCTGAGTCCTTCTGCCTGACTCTGGCAAATAAGGACCAGTGCTTCAGAGCCCTAAAGTAGCAATTGCTTTCACTTTCCTTTCTCTTGCTCCCTAAGACACAGTTCCTCTCTCCCTGTCACTGGCCCGATCTGCATCTAGCATAGGGTTGCCAAATATGTTTTGGC
>NW_015243988.1:0-574 GCF_001447785.1 Gekko japonicus | reverse complement strand
TGGCATGATGCTGAACAGATTGTCCCCGTCCCCAAATTCTGTGCCAGGTTGCCAGCTCTGCGCAGGTAGCTGCCTCAGCAAACCAGGTCCTTCTCTATGAGCTGCTTGGGAAGGGAAGTTGAAACAAGGGACAGGTTTACTTCCTTCCTTCCTTCTGTTTCCCCTGCCAGCTGTACGGCAAGATCCCAGCTGCTGCTTTTACTCAGCTACATACACCCAGTATGAACTTTGCTGGATCAGGGCCCGTAGCTTTTTCAGATTTCAGAGGCATCTCAGCTGCTCCTAGAATAGGCCTGTCAGGCTAGGTTTATAAAAAGACATTTAAAATCTTTTTTTTTTCATTTGCTACGTTTTAAATTCAAGCGTGAAAGACTGCCACAGTTAACAGTGATGTTCTAATACAGCCTCAGTCTTTTAACCAGCATAAGCAGCAATCTCAAGAGGGGCCCTTTTCACTCAAACCCCAAGAACTAGTTGGTTGAGCCTAGTAGAATCATAGACTCATAGATCTGGAATCATAGACTCATAGATTACCCTCCAGGTTAATCTAGTCCAATTCCCTGCACAATGCAGG
>NW_015243987.1:0-574 GCF_001447785.1 Gekko japonicus | reverse complement strand
AGCAGGGGAAGAGAAGCTTTATAATCCACATCAAAGACTGCAGAATGGGGTGACTTCCACAACAAATTCATTATTTGTGGTAGTAGCATGACTTGTGTTTCCCTTCTTTCCCCTTCTTTCATTTAGTATAGTCTTGTTTCACTGATGGATGCCCAGAACGAGCAAACACTATCACCCATGAATGTTCTTGTGAATGGGAATCACCAGTCAACGAACCACAGTTGCAGAAGACAACTCCAGCTGAGTGTATCATTGAACCAGATCTTCGGCAGCAACCAATCCAGCCTGAACCCCAGGAAGAAGTACACAGTGTTTGAAGGGGCAGTCAGTAGCTATTTTTTGGGCTTGATCTGAAGAGGGGAAAGTATAAACTCTTGCTTCATCACTTCAGCCTCTATACACATTACCTATTAATGCAACTTTTAGAAACCACACTTTTGCTGATGATCTATACTGCATGAAATCTAAACCATAGTAACATAATCTTTTTATGTTCACTTTTACAAAACAACAACAAAAAACCTTTTATATCTTATTGGGTTCCTATTGCAATGTGTCTTTTTTTTTTTTTTTT
>NW_015243986.1:0-574 GCF_001447785.1 Gekko japonicus | reverse complement strand
TTCACACTCAGGATGCTTTGAAAAAGTAGGCCGGTTGGGTCTTAAACATGCTGATTTGGTATGTTGGCATATTAGTACCCAACAAGCTCTGTAAGGACTGTGATGACCTCTATTCTAGCCCAAGTATCAGAGTGGAGGTCTGTAGTAGAGGCCAGTGTAGGACGTACAGTTGAGAAGAAGTATTGCACAGGTTTCTGTGTGTACCTTTTTAGTGTTCTAGAACATTGCTTTTAGCTTTCCTGGTTTAGACTAAATCAAGCAGTGCAGGATGTTTGCCATTTGGATAGACAGTGCTATATGCCAGATGAAGCCACAGCAGTTCTGGGCAGGAAAAAGATGATGTAACCCTAATTGTGGGTATTCAGTACTTAATAAATAGGCCATCTCTTCAAGGTTTGTTGGCTAGTGCTTTTATTTTTGCTTTTTGCTGTCACTTACTGGAATTTCTGTGGTCTTTGACTGCTGCTTGCAAGCCAGTGGAGAGAGGAGAGCTGTTGGTTTTACATAGATCTGATCGATATTCTCATTACAAATTATCTTTAAAACACAAATTCTACATTTTATTTTTTTAAAA
>NW_015243985.1:0-574 GCF_001447785.1 Gekko japonicus | reverse complement strand
GAGTGAATGCTAGATGCAGAATCGCCCAGGGACAGTTAGAACATCTGAGTGTGTTTGTGCATGCAGTAACAGCCGTTGAAGTTTGCTGTAATAAGGCATCCCAGAAAAATCCTTGCATTTCCTTATCATAGAACCAGCCTTACATAGGAGTCACACTGACATGCTTGTACAAAACCATTCTTTGTTTTGTAGAGAAAACCAGAAAAATCCTGTTTTCCCCTTCTTTGTCCCTGTTGTCAAAACCTTTTTGACCCACTGTAATTATACTATTGCCAACTGTTAACTCCAGAAATGCTGCTTTAAAATCACTGAATTAATGAATTATTATTGCTATTTGATAGGGCTGTTGCTAGTGTTAGGCCTTGATTGTGTTACCACATGTGTTCCCCTTCACATGTACCCTAGACATGTGTGGACTCTCTAAGTTGGGTCTGGAACACTTGTCCGGAACAGAGATCAAACTGAGGGAATTAAGTTCACTGTCAGGGATAAACCCCTTCCTGCTTCCACAGCCTGACTAGCTTGGAAAATTAACCGTTTGCCAGTTAGGGGGAGCAGAATGTGTGGTTTAGGA
>NW_015243984.1:0-574 GCF_001447785.1 Gekko japonicus | reverse complement strand
AACACAGGGCAGCATTTGGAAGAATAAGCCCATGAAAGCTGATATCAGAACCAAACTGTGTTCGCCTTTCAAGTTCCCCAAGACTCCCACTGCTTTTTGCCGCACCAAACTAAGGCAGCAGCACCCCTCCGGAAGGCAACAGCGGGCAGAACTCTTCAGCAGCTCTGGACCGCCAACGCGGCCATCTGCGCCTCCCCTACTCACCTGATGCTCCCTCGCGCTCCTCCATCTACGCGCCTGCGGTTCCTTTCCCTCCATCGTCCCCTCCAGGGCGGGATCGGGGGCCCTCCACCCCCCACTTCCTGGTGGGGGGGCGGCCTGACCCTCGCTTCTGCCACCGCCGTAGCCTCCCCCCACGCGCTCGCCCCGGCTGCTCTCTCCATCCGTCGGCCGCTTTATTTTCTGCAAATCCCGCCCCTCCGTCCGGGCCAGAAGGAGCCTCCGTGACGTCAACGTCGTGCTCCATTGACGTCGTCGGAATCCCAGCCATCAATGGAGCTAAAAATAGACGCCTCCGAACCCGAAATACACGCCCAAAGCGCGCGCGCGCCGTGGCGGCTCCCCCCCCCCCCCC
>NW_015243983.1:0-574 GCF_001447785.1 Gekko japonicus | reverse complement strand
CTAGGAATCAGTAAGTATAGAGCACTTAAATTAGTTACAGCTTACCTTTCACTCCAAGTCAGAAGTAGATGAAATGTTTTCAATCATCTATACACAGAGAGGTAATTTCTACATTTTGAAAATCCATCAGTCAAATCAATTTTTAAAAAGTATACCCAAGGAGCAATTTTTCCCCCTTTAAGCATTAATTAAATATCAGATAGCCTTAAGAATATATTTGAGAACCCCGACAGGCCCCTTACACTCCACCCCACAAAGTTCGGCAATTGAACGTGTATATCTCAAATAGTAGTGCAGAGATTTAAAAGATTCCAATTTAACACTTGGGTAAATTATTAAAGCATCTTATGCAGTTATTTCTCTAGAATTGATCTCTTTCTCTTGCACGTGCTCTGCCATTTCCATGATGCTGTTCCTCTCAAGAATTTTTTCCCCAGTATTATCATTTCATGGTAGAAAATGACAATATAACTGGGGGCAATTTCAATTCTAATTGATGCATTATAAAGCATTATTTATCGTCTTTCTTAATTCTAATACCAGTGGGATGTCAGTCAAGTGGTCAAAATGGACA
>NW_015243982.1:0-574 GCF_001447785.1 Gekko japonicus | reverse complement strand
TGTGGAGGTGAGCAGGAGTGCCTTTTACCAGCTTAGGCTGGTTTGCCAGCTCAGCTCCTGGAAAAAGTGGACCTGACTGCTGTCACACATGCCTTGGTCACATCCAGACTAGATTACTGTAATATGGGCTGCCTTTGAAGGGTGTTCAGAAATGTCAGTTGGTACAAAATGTGATAGCTAGGATTCTAGCAGATATTTGGTGTGATGAACCAACACTTTATTAGCTTTGCTGGCTTTTAGTTTGTTTCTCAATCCAGTTCAAAGTGCTGGTTTTTATGTCCTATGCAGCTTGAGTCCAAAATACCTGAAGGATCACCGTATGAACCTGCCCAGAGTCTAAGGTCAGTCAGTAGCGCTGTGCTGTGGAATCTTAGCCTGTCAGATGCGAGCTTGGTGGTTACATGAAACAGATGTCATCCCTAAGTGAAGGAATCCCCCCCTCCCAAGTAGTTCACATTATCCTTTCATGCTTAGTGGTAAAATGAAAGATACTGTTTTGTAAGGTTGTAAAGATACTGTTTCTGGAAGGTTTTGTAATTGACTGGTACATGAAATGGCTGGGAAAAGTCATCCT
>NW_015243981.1:0-574 GCF_001447785.1 Gekko japonicus | reverse complement strand
CAGCTTAGAGGGAGCATTGCCAGGATCCCTTTACCTCCTTAGATGAGGGGACCACCACTCAGCTGATTTAGCTTGGCATCCTTGAGAGTATTACTTCACTCATCCACAGTCTTTTCAACTGACTGGGCAGTCTTACCCCTCTCTCTGTGCCTTCTAGCTCTCAGATCTCGATGGACTGCCAGTAGCATATCCACTCTACCCCGCAGTCCCCAGACGCCTTCTGTGCTACTGCCTGTTGCTACTAAGGTCCATTGCTTGTTGTTCATGTCTCCCTCACGGCCATTTATTCTCAGGCATTTTGTCTTTCCTGCCCTCTATGCCATTTCCCAGCAGCAGCAGAGGTATGAATGCCAAGGCCTTCTCTGAAGAAGAAAACGCTAATGCAAAACTGCTGCACAGGAATGTGATAGACCAGGGAGGAAAGTATGTCCTGAACAGCAGTAGCTCAGAACATTTTGCTCTTACCAAGCGTGAGGTGAAAGCCTGAGGCACTGGCCAGCCCCAGAGGAGTAGGAAGTGGGGTATGGATGATGCTCATCTTCACCTACCAGCCCCACCCACTGCTATTCATGTT
>NW_015243980.1:0-574 GCF_001447785.1 Gekko japonicus | reverse complement strand
GATATGCCTTTCATGCTGTTCCTGAGGTTCCCTTGGCTCCTAGGAGCAGCATTTGGGGGGAGACCAGTGGGCTGCAATGAGACAGGGGGGAGGCAGGAGCATTCCGTTCCACTGACGTGCCTCACGTGAGGACCTGTGGGGGTCCAAGGACCATGGATTCCACACGGGAACAGCAGTTAATTCAAGTCAACATCACAAGGCACAATCCGCAGGATCTTGGGAATCAGCTGGTCCTAAAGGGCCCGTCCCATGCCACCACTTTCTTCACGGCAGCCAGGAGTGTCACACTCTCTCAGACTCAACACGATGTTGAAGTTTGACATCAGGCTGTGCTGGTCATCTCTTGCCCCCGTCCCTTTTCCAGCTCGTTGGGCGGATCCTGCCAGCACTCAGGTCAGGGCACTTGGTGCAAATGTAAAGAATATGCAGACTCCAAGCCATGGGAGAGCGGGGTCAGATGAGCATGCTTAATTAGGGATTGAGGGTCTACGGGGTGCCCAGTCTGGGCTACAAACCTATTACCATGATAGAGACTATTTACGTCACCTTAGGAAAGGAGGAAGAGGAGGAGGAG
>NW_015243979.1:0-574 GCF_001447785.1 Gekko japonicus | reverse complement strand
TTCATTAGTTAAAAGACAGGCAAGCACAGTTCCTGGGAGTGAGCCCCATTTAAGATATGGAAGTAATCTCCTGAGTAGAGGCTGAATTCTATTTACTGAATTCCAAATCATACCTAATTCTGAAGTTGCGATTTCAGGAATGGTAATTCTAACCATTGAGCCATTACTAAGGTCCTGTGAGAAGAAAATACAAGTGTCAAACAAAGAGCAAAAGCATTCCAGACAGAATTAATCATACAGGCCACAGCACAATATAAATGATGATTTATACCAAACTGTAGGTATCTTCAAAATCTGTATTCTGAATTTCCAAAAATAATTCAAGGCAGCAAAGATGAAAATCAATTTTAAAAATGGTAAGACAACAGCGAGTAAATTTTGATAATGCCAAATGCAGAAAGAATTACAGGACAATAAAAAAAATACTTAGATCAGTCACTGAGTTTAAAAAAATCCTGAACAAATTGCCTAACAAAAAACTGCCAGTGGGGGATGACTCCCTCAGCTCTGTAAAAAATATCTTGCTTTTATCTGAACGCTATGCCAGATTTAGCAAAACCACCATGCTCCTGAC
>NW_015243978.1:0-574 GCF_001447785.1 Gekko japonicus | reverse complement strand
TCCTAATTGTTTCACTTCTTCTTGATTCATTTTTTGAAACTATTTCATCACAGTCCTTGTGTCTTCATAGCTTAGGATCAGATCATCCACATAAGAGAGAATGTAAGTCTATTTGTTATCTCTGTTTCCTGAGTATAGGCAGTGTTCTGCCTTGCCTTGTCTGAATCCTTTCTTGATGAGCGTTTGATTTACTTTTTCATTCCACACTCTTGCCTATAGAGGCCCTTTTGAGGTTTACACACAAGTTGCTTGTTCTGGGGTTGTTCAAATCCCGGTTGGTGTTCCATCTAGTCTTCTAACATTATTTCTTCATGTAGGAATGCAGTCTTTATATCTAGCTGCTCCACATGCTCAAGAGTGTTCTTATTGAAGTATGTCTCACTACTGGTAAAAACTTTCATTTTAATCCTCTCCATATTTCTGAGTATCCTTTAGATCTGGCCTTGTATCTTTGTATTCCTCTTTTAGTATCAAGCTTGGTTTTGAAGATCCACTTGCATCATACTGCCTTCTTCCTGGTGGTACTTCTGTAAGTGACCATGTTTGGTTTTCAGCTAGGAATTCAGTTTCTTCT
>NW_015243977.1:0-574 GCF_001447785.1 Gekko japonicus | reverse complement strand
AATCCAATCTCCTCCTCCTCTCCTCTAAAATCTGGGTTTAAATTTGGTTCCTGCTGGCAAATCCATAACTCTTTTCAGGATGTACTTCCAACGTAACCCCTCTGGTCTTCTGTGGGGGGTCCAATACCGAAGCATATCGCCAGAGCGAGACCGTTCACAAAGCGCCTGCTAATTCTTCCTCGATTTCACTTTAGCTTCCAGAGCGTCTCTCTGATTCCGAGAACGAGGAGCCGTTCCAGGGGAAATGCGGCCCCCACCACCGGTCCGCCTTTGTCTCCAAGGGGAGCTCCTACACGCTGGCACTGCTGGCAGGGTGAGTCCCGGGCTGGGCACGACAGGCAGAAAGGAGGCCAGTGTGCAGGCGGGGGGGGGGTGTTTCAAGAAGTCCCCCAGCTCCTGTTGTCGGAATGAAATTCATACAATGGAAAGGTGGTGTGCAAATCTGTGCATCTGGATTGTGGAGTTTGAGACACAGGCTGGGAAAAAGGTTTTCCATGGACTTGCGGGGATGGCAATTGTGCTACGGGAAGAAACCTCTGATAGACCCCTGTACAGCCAGTTTGGTGTAGTGGTT
>NW_015243976.1:0-574 GCF_001447785.1 Gekko japonicus | reverse complement strand
TTACGTTAAGCAAGTCTGGCCACCCCTGACACAGGCCAATCCACGGGGAGCTCCCAACTCACCTCCTACTGATCAGCTCATCGTCTGAATCGGCATCATTTGCTCCCACCTGGTTGCCATCATAGGTATCATCGTATTCATCCTCATAATCGTCCTGGTAGAAAAGGCCTTCTCCACTCTGCTCTGTGACCTCCTCCACTATCACAGAGTACTGACTGTAGCGCTCCCTCTGTTCAGCCACAATGCTCTTGTCATTCAGTAAACCTTTGGTTGTGGCTTTGTCACTTCTGTAAGTCAAGTATTGACAGCAAAACAAAAAAAAAATAGTTCCATTTGGTCTCACTTATTGCACTATGAAAAAAGTGAAGTTATCAAGTGCCAGAGATACAATTCACTGGCTTTGTGAACTCTTCTTCCTATTTGCTAGAATTCATTAATAATTAGGCACATGAACCACACCTATATACAATCTGCTCTTTTGCAAGATTTTCTTCTGCCTTTGCCATCTATATTATCTTGCAATGGATGCCATGTGGGCTTACAGGCATTTTGCTTTTACAAAAGCCCATCAAAA
>NW_015243975.1:0-574 GCF_001447785.1 Gekko japonicus | reverse complement strand
GAAGGAGTCTTCTGTTACACTCCGAGTGCATTCCTGGTTCCATCCCTTTAGGTTGCAGTTCAAATGTAAAAAACGGGTCAGGAACCACAGGCCCATGTCCAGTAAACCTAGTCCTCCTTCTCTCTGCTTCCGTTGGATGACAAGTCTCGCTAATGGAAAGGTTATCGAGCCAAAAATCCATTTAAAGACGTCTCTGGTGACAATCTTGATGACAAATTCAGGTGGGGGAAAAACTTCTGCTAAGTAATTCCCTGCCGGGATACAGTACGTCATGAAGAACTGTACCTTTTGTCCCGTGGAGAGTCGCCAGTCTTTCCATCGTTGTAGATGGTTATCAACTCTCTGCTGCCACACCGTCCAGTTTTCACGCCATCCTACCTCCTTCAGGGAAAACAGGATCCCCAGAATCTTGATCTTCTCCAGTATCACGGGATCTGTCGCCTCTCCAGAGTCTTTATGTTTCTCAACCATAGGCCTCATTTGGATCGTTGTTGTAGCTCCATTTAAAATATACAGCTTACTCTTATCCTCATTTATCCTAGCTCCCGAAATTGCTTCATATTCTGAAAGATGA
>NW_015243974.1:0-574 GCF_001447785.1 Gekko japonicus | reverse complement strand
CTTTCCAAAAGAGGTGCAGTCCATTTTACCACCTCATTCTCCTGCAGCAAGTCTTATGAGAGATTGAAATAGTGTTGCAAGTGCACAGTATTCATTCTTTCTAGGTTCATTGGCCCAGTAAGGCAGTGTATTTGATCTTTCTATTCTTTATTTAGTACAATTTTTATGCCTTCCTTCCTTCAAGGAGCATCCAGCAGCATTCATGGTTCTCCTTGCCTCTGTTTTGTAATCTCAATACTCTGAGGTAGGCCAGGCTGAGAGACAGTGACTGATCCAAAGTCACCCAGAAGGCTTCTGAGCCTAGCATTGCCAAGTCAGGCTTGGGAAGTTCCTGGAGATGTGTGGGTGGAGCCTGGGAAGAGAGGGGTTTGAGGAGGCTACGGACTTGGTATTACACCATAGAATCTACCCTCCAAAGTGGCAATTTCCTCTGTGGAACTGATCTCTGGCGTCTTCAGGGCCGGATCGTCATAGGCAAATTTTAGGCTCTTGCCTAGAGTGCCCCCTGCTGGCGGGTGGCAGAATGGCCTGCTGCCACCCAGCCCGGCCCCTCCCCACCCTCGCCTCAAAGCCC
>NW_015243973.1:0-574 GCF_001447785.1 Gekko japonicus | reverse complement strand
CCCACCGTGGACTCCCAGTGAGCTGCAAAAAGTTGAAAACGACCTCCTATATTTGGTGAGTCTGAGTCCCCATGGTAGTCATGCTGAAGAGCTCTTCTTGGGATCCTGTGGGCTCTGTCCTGTTGTTTTGATAAAGGAGGAACTATTGCCACCTGACTGTTTGAGCTGCCATCTCCCTTTGAAAGGCCGAGGCGCTCGAAATCCGGGGAATTGCTTGGATTCACAAAAGGAAGAGATGCGTTTCTTGGGCTTGCTGTCTTTCGTGCAGGAAGGCAGCAACCTTTTTTTGGTCTTTCTTCCCCACGAGATATCTATCCATGCCTTCCCAAAAGAGATGTACTCCTTCAAATGACACGCTAGCCACTCTGGCCTGGGACGAAGGGTCCACTTCCTAGCTGCAAAGTCAAGTATTTTGCCTGGTGTTGACATTTGAAGCCACAGCCCTGGCCGACAGCTGGACCGTGTCCAGCGAAGTGTCCACGGAGAAGGCTGCTGTGAGGGCGATCTGCTTTAGTTCATCCTTCAGGTCCTGAGAGATGTCACTGTCTGCTGCTGAGAGGTCTGAAGCCCAAGA
>NW_015243972.1:0-574 GCF_001447785.1 Gekko japonicus | reverse complement strand
GAGACAGCAAAAGCTGCTTTTGGTGCCAGTGGTCTTCACAGGTTGGGCCAGACCAAGGTTGAGCAATATGTTGTGAAATTTTATGTTTCTATAAGAGGACAAACACATGTCAACAAGGGAGATATATTTTGCAAAGGTGCATATCCAGGCCATTAATTTTGAATCATGTAGATGGACTTAATTTAGACTGGTCAACATAGAATTTGCCAGCACCAACCCCTAATCTCTCAGCTGTACTTCATAAATTACTCCTTATGCCACTGGAAGATATCGCCAAAAGGTGATGGTGAACCAGATGACAAAGAGGTTGCAAATGAAGTTGTGTAACATTTCCCCTAGAATAACACTAACTAGCCTTCTTTCCCAATTCCAGGTGAAATAACAACGGCAACGACATTGGGCAACGATTCATCAGTGGCTTAAGTCAGACTCCACCATCTTTCATTTTCTTTCATCACCTACATAATAAAAAGCCTCTCCATCCTCTTTTGTGAGAAGATTGGATTAAATTATTTTCTTGCTTCTTTTCCTTTCCAAATGCCATGTGAAATAGCAATGCCAACAATCTATGAAC
>NW_015243971.1:0-574 GCF_001447785.1 Gekko japonicus | reverse complement strand
TGTGTGTGTGTGTGTGTGATGTTATGCAGCCACCCAGCAAACTCTGATGAATGGCTTGGCAATTAGTCAATGTGACTGTCAATAAATCAGTGGCATAGTTGCAAATGGCAATTATGCGGCAATCTTAACCCACAGGAGTTTGGCCATCCTTAGTTTAAACTGTTTGACAAATAAAGCTTTCTTTTATTTTCTTCTTTTATCTCCCACAAATGTTATAGCCAAACGGGTTCTGTTCTGACAAGTGGCAGCCATACACTCGCTCCTAATCTCTTGTCGGCAGGCAGCTCTGACACACACCTTGAGGCTCCCCACTCACACCTGCAGCCCCATTCACTTCTCAGTCTTGCATAAGACGAAGGCATGGAGCTTCTGCCTTCTGGGAAATGAGTAGGCAGTTCTTGGGTACCCACCAGGAGTCCAGCACTCGGGGTCTGGTCGAATAAACGGAGACATTTTGATGGCTCATGTAACATTCCTTGTATCACACTGTCCTCCTTTTTTTCATTGGGCACCTCTTAGATATAGATTTCAAGGCAGAATCCGAGACATGGTGTTGGGTATTACAAGTTGAAAA
>NW_015243970.1:0-574 GCF_001447785.1 Gekko japonicus | reverse complement strand
ATCTGACGACTGGAATTGAGATAACTAATTCCCGTTGAGTGGCTGCAGCAGGATTTAGGAAGCAAATCCCGTCCCTGTCGACAGGGTTTCCGCAGCCAAAGAGGATGATATCCCCACTTTTTTCCAAAATAGGCTTATGAAAGATTTAATCTTCGTTAATAATTTGTGAGGATAGAACCCAACCTGGGTATCTGCTAACAATCCTTCTGGGAAGCAGTGTTGTATATCTTGTGTATGTGGCTTTTTACTGGACTTATCCTCTTGATATTTAGGAAGCAGTGGTTTACCTCTCTTGGATTTTGGTGTTTCAGATATGAGGAAGTGTTCGAAGGATTCTTACTTCCTTGTGATATGATGGATGATAAATTGCTTAATTTAGGCGTAGTTCATGGTGACAATAAACATACCTCTGGGCGATGTGACAGTGGACAGCAGGGAGGCGTTCACATGACACTGCACTACCCTGATTCAAATGACTGGTCTGTCAAGGTCAGTACTGTCCACTCTAAACGGCAGTGGCTCTCCAGGGGTCGCAGGTGGATGTCTTTTATGCAGAGGTCATTTCGGGGGGGGG
>NW_015243969.1:0-574 GCF_001447785.1 Gekko japonicus | reverse complement strand
TCGGTCTCTATCCTGAAATCCCCAGGAATGTCCAAACCTGGATCTGGCAACTCCACCCTCCCCCCACATTCCCCTGCTGGTGGCCAGGGGTGACCTCTGGGAACCCTACCCGAGCCTGCCAAGGTCTCTCTGTCTCTGTCTCTCTGTCAACCCTTAGATGTTTCCCCCGCCTGGCAGCGCCCCAGTGCAGAGATTAACCATCCCTTGAGGTTTCTTTCTCGCTGTCTCCTCAAGAGGGATCAAAACTAATCCCTTCTCTTATCCCTACAAAAATCTGTTGAGGATAACTAAGACCAGAAACAGAGAGCTATTTGCCCACAGGGCACCCGCCCACCCAGACAGCTTTGTCTCTCCGTCGGGACTCGAACCCGTGACAAGCTGAAAACCCTATGTGGGGGGGGGGGACCGAACAAAAGCGGCACCGAGGTCAAAGCTTTCCCACTGATAATCAAGCAGCAGACTTTCTCATTTTTAAAAGGGTCATTATTTTTCGCAGGACAAAGTTGGAGTTCGGTGGCACCTTTGAAACTAGCAGTTTTCTTCGTAAATGTTAGGCAGTTTCACAGCATCACTT
>NW_015243968.1:0-574 GCF_001447785.1 Gekko japonicus | reverse complement strand
TGGCCTATGGCTATGACAATAAATATTTTGACTTGACCTGGATCACAAACAGAGCTTCCACAACTCTGCCATGTATCTGTGGTAGCAGGTGGCCCTGGTGTGGAAGCTCTGTAGGCTGCCTTCCTGCAGCAGAGCAAAGGAACTACCACAAGCATGCTGTTTCAAGAGAGCTCTATGTGGTAAATGGAATGTGTGGATCAGCCCATGAGAGAACAGCCCCTCCTCATCCTGGGGCTTAGAGCCTGCCTAACGTTTCTGCAGAAGGAAAGATTTCTGTCTGCAGAAGCATGACTTACCTCCCTCCTCCTTCCTGCTACAGCTCAAAAACTGCTCCTAAGGAGGAGGGATCCCCAGGAAGAGTGTGGGAGAGAGTCAGAGGTCTGCCAGGGGGAGGGGGAATATCTCCGCCCTTACAGATGCAGAAAGTTTGGGCAGGGTCCAACAAACACACACACACCGCCTTTGCAGCTTAGTTGGATAAATTGGAACACATTTCCGTGCGGTATTAACAGCTGCCGCTCTCTTTACTCGGCCTCCTAATACCTTGTAGGAGACGGAATTGAACTCTGATGGG
>NW_015243967.1:0-574 GCF_001447785.1 Gekko japonicus | reverse complement strand
CATCTCTCTCCCCCACCACTTTTGCAGCACACTCTGAATTTTAAGTCTTCATTGTATAGGCAAATAGTTCTTTCCTTTAAAAAATCCTCATAGCACTTTTTGGTACATTTGTGAACATGTTTTCCTTGCCAAGATCAAGCCATTGAAAATTTCAACAGATGCACCAATTCAGTATTACAGAATAGAGTCTATTTCAAACAAATATAATTGGCATGATTTGCCAGATTGTCAGGCATAACAGTACTAAATCTACATAGATATTAGAAAAAGATTTTGCTAGTTTAACCACCAGTTTCATGGATCAGAAGTGGAATGTACCTAATATAAAATATTATTCATGCATTTTTGCTGACACCTGAATGTCCAGTTGCTCTATTGGGATGAGATTTGTTGTGTAAATTGCAAGCAACTATTTCTTTCAATAAGGACCAAATGACTCTTGAAATTCTGAAACAGCAGATACATGTGTATCAAATGCTATTGTCTAAAGGGGGTCAGGCAAAGGCCAAGGAAGAGAGCCAAATTCCTCCCAAAGTTTTGCAGGCGGTATAAAATAATTTTAGAATATACCATT
>NW_015243966.1:0-574 GCF_001447785.1 Gekko japonicus | reverse complement strand
GGGATCTCAGGCAGTGCTTTTTCATGCTACCTGCTACCTGATCTGTTTAACTGGAAATTGAGCCTTACACCTTCTTCATTCAAAGCAGATGTTCTGTCACTGAACCACAGCAAAGGACAAGGGTCTAGGCTACAGGTAACCCTTAACAGTACTGTTAACTTCACTCAGGGGACCTCAACTGAAATTATCCATAAAATTAGGACCAGGTGGAGCTACAGCTTTGTCTACCACATAACCCAATGATAGATTGACATCCAAGTTGGAAAAGATATGAGAGTTTTTATTTGTAAAGAAAAGACACAAAAACATCACGGAAGCCAAATCCCTATATTTTTGTGAGCCATTTTAGGGTTTGTCAATAACACAATGCCCTTAAACAATTGAGCTGGATGCAATGTAAGCCTTCCCCTGCAGCAGTTTCCTGTCCCTAAGTACCTGTATGTTTCTCCATTAAGTACCTGTATGTTTACTACAACTGGGCAAATAGTAGTTCTGCAGGGCTGTTGCAGGTGAGGAAAATTGGAAGGGGGAGGCCTACCAGCTAAATTAGCATTTTTGTTGTTGTTCAGTTGCA
>NW_015243965.1:0-574 GCF_001447785.1 Gekko japonicus | reverse complement strand
CTCATACAATACCTTGTCTTAGACAATTTGCTGTTCTCTTTGTTTCTTGCATTGCCTTTGAATTGTTGTATTCCTAGTCCCATTGGATTGTTCATGGGATGTTTCATGTTGTACAATTCTATTCCCCCTCTTTCTTTACCCTGTAATATGCCTGGAGCCTCATTAAGAGAGGAGGGCTATAAATAAGCTAAATAAAATCAATACATTTATACTGTGCACCCAAAACAATTTGCCCAATAGTTGGCCTACCCTAACTTCCATTTTGGTTGGATACCAAAATACAGAGTGCAGTATTTATTTTCCATTCTGCCTAGATGAACAAGGAATGACAGAGAGAATTTCACTTAGAGCTGTTTCTATGGCAACAAGTGACTCTCTTTAAAAAAAACTTTATTAATTTAGTTTTACAATATAAAATGACCAGATACATTAACCTTCATTTTAATCACTTGCACTTTTTTCTCAGTTCCCTGCATAATAAAGGAAATATAAAATTGGATTGGCTTCTGTAGAGAATAACTTTTACATCTCTTGTTAACAGCAAATAATGTTCAAGAAGGTATGCTTAGGACTT
>NW_015243964.1:0-574 GCF_001447785.1 Gekko japonicus | reverse complement strand
GTTAAAATGCAATAGAACCAATGAATACAATAAAAAGTCACAATTAAAACCTTCTACTGCTGAAGATTACAGTAGAGTTTGGGATTTCAAAGTTTGCATCCAAACTGTTTTGACCTGAAAAACAATTTTGATCTTATTTTTCCCAAGTGCAAATATGTGCCTATAAATTAGTGTTTTATATGTTATACACATAAATGAAATGTGTTATACAAATAACTACTCCATAAAATGTTATGTAAAAACTGTATAACATGTCTGCACAATACCAATGAAAAATTAAAGAATTAACAATGCCACCCTAAGTAGAGTAATACTCCTGATGTTGGAGAGTGGCTCAGTTTCCTTTACCTCTCTATCTGTCCTCTACTTGTATATCGATAAAGAAAGCACATATTATGAAAAGGCTCTGGTCCCCCTCATCTAAATGAAATAAAACCCTGAAGGGAAGGCCCTGAAATTTTTCATCAATTGTACAAGAAACAAATGACTTGAGGCATCAGGAGAAATCAGGACCTGCAATTCAGTTAGGATAATCTTATACGTTACTTCAGCATATAAATGAGAACCCACACAC
>NW_015243963.1:0-574 GCF_001447785.1 Gekko japonicus | reverse complement strand
ACTTTTCCCCTCTTATTGAACATTAACTGTTTAATAAAATTGATTCTGCTGAGATTTTACTAATCACTAAGTTAGAAATCAGTCCCCAGGAGTTTTAATCTTTAAAACGTTAGTGCGACCTTTAAAATTACGTTAGTGCTAAACAGATCGCGTCTGAGGGCGTTTCTCGCGCTTTTAACAAAATGGCGACGCACAATCACCCCGGAGAACCATCTCTAGCTTTTCCCCTCTTATTGAACATCGACTGCTTAATAAAATTGATTCTACTGAGGGTTTACAAATCGCTGAGTCAAAAATTAATTCCCATGAGCTTTAGACTTCAAAACGTTAGTGCAACATTTAAAACTTCGTTAGTGCTAAACAGGTCGCAAAAAGAGGCGCGTAAGGGCTCGTAGTGTGCAGCTAACAAATGGCGGCGCACAATACACCCAGATTAGAATACTTATCGCATGGCATAGAGTTCAAATTTCGTCTTCTACAATGCGTTCTGGTGATCCCGACGGAGTTGGAGATGCCGATCTGTCTTTTCTCTTTAAAGATTGTCTCGACAGTTCCATCGGAGTAACGAGGTCTA
>NW_015243962.1:0-574 GCF_001447785.1 Gekko japonicus | reverse complement strand
CTTGCAGTTAGCGGTCACTGGGGTCACTGCTGCAGAGGGAACACCTTATATCCTTTTATAAGCTCACCAAATAAATCTTCATTCTCTTTTGAGACCTATGAATGCCATTTCCTGGTTTTGGTATTACAAGTTTTTCAGGGTGGTTACCTTTCCCAATGGAATTTTCAGTGGCATCCTAAGCTAAGTTTCACCCTTCTAAGTCCATCGCCTTAATGAGTTTGGAAGGATGTAACTTTGCAGAGGATTGCCCTGTTAATACATTTAGTGAAGACTTTTCATTACAACCTAGCTAGGTGTCCTGTTAAATGGCCCTATTCTAGTCTTCATGAGCGTCATCATTACGATCATAGTCCTTTGCATATATGGGTGTTCCAGCCATGCATGCACACACTGTAATTTTATCCTGATCAATGTTTTCCATTTTATGATCCATGAATGTATTGACAGAGAGAGCAAGATAGATTTTTGACTGTGCACTCTGTTCTGCCAGTATATAAGCCTTCACTGTTCCTGTCAAGTACAAACACATTTATGCACAGGATATTCTTTATAAAAATTAAGACGTGTTTACTTT
>NW_015243961.1:0-574 GCF_001447785.1 Gekko japonicus | reverse complement strand
TCTGTAGAAGCAAAATGAAACCCATTCCTCTTCAGAGACAACTTCAGTCTCACCTGCATTTACATTGCAGTGAGTAAAGTGCTGATGCGGGCTCCCTCACAGGTGTGCCCAGGACATTACAAGCCACGATCTAAAGTGCCTCATTCACAGTCTTGGGCCCGTTTGTAGCCTTCTCTGGTCAGCGGTGACTTCTGCTGTGCCACACGGTCAGAACGGTCCTTGCAGGTCCTCCTGGCATGTGGAGCCCGACTGCCCCGTCTCTGGCTAAAAGGGAGCTTGAAGGGGGCCCTCTAGAAGACCCCGTCAGTCAAGCCACTTTGAAGCAAACCCCCTGCAGGTGAACCAGCCAGGGCCGAGGAGGCCTTCCCCAAGTCCCCCGGCAGAAGATCTTTGTGGTGCCTCTGCACACACCTCGGCAATCAGGCCCACCAACTGCCCTGGACAGCCCCACTGGGGCCACCTCCCTTGGGCCTCTGGCTGTGGTCGCATTCTGGTCCTTGGGAATTGTGGCCGTTTTGATCTCGGAAGGGCCAAGATGCCTTAGTAACAATGCTCCCTCTAAGCTGCGGGGTCT
>NW_015243960.1:0-575 GCF_001447785.1 Gekko japonicus | reverse complement strand
TTGGCCACCCTAAGTCCATCTCTTGTTAAAGAATCTCTCAGGTGCTGGAAAAGACTGCCTGAAATCTTGGAATGACACTGCCAATCGAAATATGCGATGTTAAGTTAGATGAGCCAATGGTGTGAAAGGCCAGCGTTCGGTTAGGGTCTGGACAGGGGACCTCCTGGTAACCACTGGATCCCATGATGGAAGAAAAGTGAGAGATGATTTATAATTATTTAATGACATGTTTTTAGGTAATTCTAACATAGGTTTTAAATCAAATGACTTACGGTATTCTGCTCTGTTGTGAGCCGCCCTGAGCCCTTCTTGCAAATCCAATTTCATAAATAAATGAATGAATGAATAAAATGAACAAATTTACTTCTCCTTCTGAGATTCTGAGCTCATTTCAGCAGGCTTCTATCTAAGGTCGGTGGGAAGGTTGTAGGGCGCACCACATTGCAGGAGATAATTATTTAATATGCGGCCTTGAGTACTTACTGGAAGTTCTTCACAGGAAAGTGACAGAGGTCACTCTAGGAACAGCAAGAAACTCTATTGCCCTAGAGTTTCCAGTGTTTCCTAGAGCTACC
>NW_015243959.1:0-575 GCF_001447785.1 Gekko japonicus | reverse complement strand
TCTTCTTCTTCTGTTCACATACTCTCCATTCCATCCCCATCAGATTACAGGAAGTCTGCACCTCCGTAAAAGCAGGGAGCAGAGGGTAGCATCTTCCCACAGTTCAACCAAAACCCCAGTAGGTACAGAATGCACAGCATTCAACCCACATGGATCCAATCCCTCCCACGTATCCCATCCTATTCCAGGGCAGAAATCTTAAGGGAGATGCAGAAGTCTGTGGATTCTTTAATCTTAGCTTTAAGTCTCATGGGAATAATAACCTGACCTAAACACCTTCACTGCAAGAAACTGAGCAAACTCGCAGATCAGGCGGAAGGCAAACAGAGACTCCTATGCCTGAGGGCGATCCCCATCTAAGGGAAGAGCAAGACCGCCATCATAGGGGAATGTTTGCATCATCTCACAGGGAATGCCTGAGAGAGAGAAGAACCACACGAAGGAATGCCAACCGGTTCTGGAAGTTCTCAAGTGAACAGAGAACTTGCTCAGCTGGGGCTGCGATGAGTTCTGACAGCTGCATATAATGAGTTCAGCATGTTCACCGAGAGGCCGTGGCTCAGTGGTAGAACATC
>NW_015243958.1:0-575 GCF_001447785.1 Gekko japonicus | reverse complement strand
TTAGATTTCCAGTTTCTTTTCCTACTATGCCTCTTTGTGTGGTGATTCCGTCCCCTTCCCACTCATATATATTATCTGTGCATACAATGTTCATGGTATACCCTGTTTTAATGCCAAAGAATTGCACTATAAAGAAAAATACGCCAGGCCCTAAAGGACATTAAGCAGTAGAGACATCCTATTTTTTTGCTAATTTATCTTCAAATGTTGATGTTGGAATATGGGAAGAATATGGCTTCTCATGGAGGCAGAGGATAATTGAACTGATGAGTGATTTCTACTATAGGATCTGGAGGCAGCAGCTAACTTCAATCTCAGCCTGAGTAGAAGGGTGTTCCCTGTCAGTTAACTGGCCTCCTGCCTCTGTTAGAAGAGCCGGGCTTTTTAACAAGCTCTGAGTCAGTGCTCCTAGTTCCTTCTGCTAATTACTTGTCTAAAATTCCCTTTTAGCTTCTCCTTTGTCTCTAGGAATGTATGTGCCTTTCTTCCACCAACACCCCAATTATAATGCAGAAAGGAAGAAGAGACAAACTAAGTATCATAATCTTCTTGGATTTGAGAATTAGCTTTAGCCA
>NW_015243957.1:0-575 GCF_001447785.1 Gekko japonicus | reverse complement strand
AAAATAGCCCTGCTTCCAGGTAGTTTTTAGCTGGCTTAGGAGAAAATGACAGGTAAACATCCTGTACCTAACTTTCCCCTGCCTGGAGGTCATAGCAACTTATGGGACATTCCTTTTTAATAAGGGAAGAGTTAATTCCCTTCTTTGATGACATCCATCACAACCCCTCCATCGCTTGTGCTTGCACCGATTGCTTTGGGAGATCAAATCATGGAATTCTAGCATTGCAATAAGTTTGGCCCTTATTGCTTTCAGATGTCCGATATCTAAGGCACACCCCCCCCCAAGTTCAAATTGCACAATTCTCACACGTCTCCCAAAGCTTTCAGGTAACAATAAGTATTGCCCAGAGAATTTCAGACCCCTGACACTCATCCGGGTATGCCTTTCATTGGAAGATCACAGGCAATCCCTTCTAAGACTAATTTCTTGCACTGGGAACAAACTGAATGATCCTTATCGCACCTGATGTAGAGCTACGGCAGCATTACTTACCCCCAGCAGTGACAGAATGAAAGAAGACATGGCCAGAGCAGTGAGTCATGCAGAGACACAGCAGGGAGAATCCTCTGTGG
>NW_015243956.1:0-575 GCF_001447785.1 Gekko japonicus | reverse complement strand
GCCTGCCCAAGAAGGTCAGGAGGGCTGCCATAGTTATATCATTCAGAAAGGGAAGGATGGCGGCTGAGAAAGAATTTATTCATACACTAGCAAGATTTGGCACCGTCTGATGGAACTACAGCAGAAATGAAACAGTACTCCCTGCTTTGGGCTCAAAGAATTAACAGGTCTCTGATCAAGGGCTAAAACAAGACAATACATAGGAGACAGAGGCTTAATATTCAGCGGACTCTCACACTCCAACACACACATCTATCCATCTACCCAGGGAACTGCTACTTTGAAGCTAGCAAAGTCTGCAGCAAAATGTCAGTGAGGCCACCCGTTATCCTTGCAGACGAGGAGTTCTGTTGAACTCTGAAGCTTGTGATCCCGCCAACACGACGGGTCCAATCAAAAGGTGTGGTTCAGAATGTTCTGCGCACACCCCTACATGGCTTCTATGTACCTGTGGGAGGGAAGAAGGAAAAGGGACTCCAGAACACAAATGATAGATGTTTGCTGAGGCTGGTTAGACCCACAGACAATAGCACTGTCCTCCAGCTCACAGCCCAGAGGGGGAGAAAACAAAAACG
>NW_015243955.1:0-575 GCF_001447785.1 Gekko japonicus | reverse complement strand
ACACCGGACTAGTCTACAACCTTTCTACCTGATGCTTTATCTTTTATTTACAGGGAACTCTCCCTACAGCCCATTCTGTTCCTTCGGAATTCTCCCAATTCGTTCTAACAACACCCACAACAGAATGAGGAGAGAATGAAGTGAAAGAGTTGAATCTTGAGTTGTGAACTGGGCTGCCGTGCTTCAGACTGCTGGCAGAGGCTGCCATTTTCAAATGCTCTCCCTGAAATGAGCTTCCTGCAGGCAGAAAACTAGCAGATGGCAAATAAGGAATCCCGGACACCCCTTGGCCTACTGTGCTGCTTTTCAAGTCGCAGGGAGTTTTTTAATCAGAGGATTCTCTACCCATGTGGACTGAAGTGGTGCGGTCCAGTCTACCCCCCCCCCTCATTCTGCTGCATGTGTGAACTAGACCCAAAGGAGTGGTAAAAGTATTCCCTTCGCTCTGTCAAAGTTCGGTCTAGTTGAGATGGTAGAACGAGGAAACTCACTGTGGGTTAGACACTCTCTCACACTTTAGCCTACCGGAGCCTGCCTTGGGGGTGGGGGGGGGGGTATAAAATAAATAAATAAAT
>NW_015243954.1:0-575 GCF_001447785.1 Gekko japonicus | reverse complement strand
TACATGCCACGATCTGGTTGTAGAATCCTGGTTCCAGCGGTCGTGCCTACTCAGTCCTGAAACGGAGAACTTCGTTTCCTGGATATAATACTATAAGCTGCATTAATCCGCAGTACTTTGGGAAAGCATCCTATGCGACGCGACTGCATCTTCCCGAACACCTGCTTCTCACTCTTGGTGGAGCTGCTTAATTGTGGGAGGTACACAAATGTATCTGTTTTCATCCCAAACCCTGGCGAGGAGGGATTTGTAACCAGGATGTGGGAGCAGGTGGGGGCGGAAAAGGGAGGTCAGGCGTGGGAGAAGGCTTGGGCTTGACTGAGCAGAGTGGTGGAGAACAAGCCAAGGTCGACTTCAGATACAAAGCAGCAGCCTTCCTCCGGGAAGGGGAAACGATGAGCCCTGGACGTCTGCCCCAAAGTCTGGCCGTGATGGTGCCGCTGTGGCTGGTCATCACAGGCAGTGGGATTCAGCGCCCGAGTCCAAGAGGCGCCATCACCAGAATTGTCCATGTGCCCCACCTGGGTGATCTTGAACTCCTATTCGATGCTCTCCATGAATTCCACCAGGCTTTC
>NW_015243953.1:0-575 GCF_001447785.1 Gekko japonicus | reverse complement strand
GAACCTTTTCTTGCCACACATTAGTGGTTGCCACTAGAAGGTACGGAAATATGCATCATAATGACCACAACACATGCTTACATGCTATGGGAGAGACGGGGAGAATTCAATATAGGGTGTTTCCAATGAAAACTTATAGTTCCACCCTAAGACAATATTGCAATATCTTTCTAGGAAAAACAAAAGAAGAAAGGAGGAAATAGGTAAGGAATGAATGAAAACATTTCCTTCTTGCCTTTTCACTAAAGCTTTATGGCCCCATATAAATCATATCTCTCTTTTGACGTTTATGGGGCAGGAAGTTCCAAATGTGTCCCAAAGATTATACTTATAAATCCATTATCTCTAGGAAGGGTTCTGCCTTTTTTTTCTATTTTAATGTATAATTATGCCACAATATACAAAATATCATGAGGAACTGTCCAGTGCTGAAAACAGACCTGTCATTCAATAAAAAGGTGTATTTTCCCCTCCTGCCTTGACAATTTGTATAACAAAATTACAAACAGCTGTACTGTCCCATGCAAAATCCAGAAGAAGAAGCAAAATCTTAGTAATATCTTTTATTAGGATCT
>NW_015243952.1:0-575 GCF_001447785.1 Gekko japonicus | reverse complement strand
GTAACAGAAAGTGGATAAGATGAAAGAGGTTGATGCACTTCACTTTGGGTTCTGCTGCTGACCAGTGTCTGGAGGCCCGGCCAAACTGTCCCTCTGACCTCTGCTACCTCAGCACTCAGCTGGGCCTCGGGGAGGGGGCCCACAGCTGGGGAGGGGGCTCGCAAACAGCCTGGATCAAGCCGGCAGCAACAACACTGGCTCCGAGGCTATTACTGGCGCTGCTGTTTGTGGCAAGCTCCAAGATGAGGTGTGGCCATGCCCCCTCAGCTGAGTAAAGGGCTGAATGGGGCAGGAGTGGCTCCAAGTCCCCAGGACAGCTGTCCTGAGCCAAGATGGAGGACAGCATTGGGAGGACATATGAATGGCTCTAGCTGGAAAGGGGTGGGGGGAGGAACCAAGGGACCGAGGCCTGGGCTCTTTAATCCCAAGCAGCTCTTGGCCAAGGAGGAGGCACTGTTGAAACCCTCTCCCCTCATTCTGAGGCTCAAGGGGAAGAGGGGGCTCTCACCAGTCAAACATTGGTGGCAGAGGATGGAGTAGCACAACATTGGATCTTCCTCACACCTAGGGTTGCC
>NW_015243951.1:0-575 GCF_001447785.1 Gekko japonicus | reverse complement strand
TTAAGTTAAGAGCATAGATGTTTTCTTAGAACCAAACCTGCTTTTTGAAAAGCATGTTAGACCTGTATCTTAGGACTATTTTATCTAATTTTCTTTACAAGCTCTCGTTCCTTCTGGAGAAGTGTGACATTGCTGCACTAATCCATGCTTTGGTAACTTTCAGGCTTGAATACTACAATACATTCTGTGTGTGTCTTCCCTTGAAGAAAACACAGAATTTTAACTTTTACAGAATTCAGGTGCCACATTTTCTCTGGCCATGGGAACTATGACCATATTCAACTAGTCTTACATCAGCTATTATAGTCACCAGTTTGCTTCCGTTTTCAATTGCAGGTGCTCATGTTGATCTGTAAAGACCTTCATCATCTGTGACCTGAACATCTGATTGCTGATTTACTCCCAATGAACATTAGCCAGTAAGGAACACATTGGGACTGAAATGAATCAGAACAGTTTACCATGCATAACATAAATAATAATCAAATAAAAGAAACATCTAAGTGAGGATAATTACAGGAAGAAAAAAATATAGCACATTGATAGTGAAAAGAAATTGTAAAGACATGTAACAA
>NW_015243950.1:0-575 GCF_001447785.1 Gekko japonicus | reverse complement strand
CCGCGGCAAATCCTTTGTGTGACCGGGGCCAAGGTGATGCTGGACTCCAATCTTGCTGTTCAGTTTTAGATCAACACAGCTATCCATGTGAAACAGATCCCTAAAGCAATCCAGCTAAAATATTATGTTATGCAAGTATCAAAACATTTACAGGTATAGCCCTTTAAATAATACCTTTGGCACATGGAAGTCCCTTTTCAGTAACTCTTGACAGCAAGAACATAGCATGACAGCAAGAACATAAATGCCCGAAGTGTGTGGGTCTTTATCCTAACGTAAAGAGACCATCATATTGGGCCTGTGACAGGTAGAGCAGTAAAAATAACTCCACAGTTGGCCAGGGAGAAGGGTTCCTGGAAATAACCGATCACAGAGGTGTGCTGGCAAAGAGAGAGTTAAGATTTTGACAATGCGGGTTTTTGACAGTTGAAGGTTAGGAGCCAAACGTTAACAGGAGAATGGGCAAAGGACAGAGTCCTAGAACTGGAATGGAGAGAGAATGTTTTGAAGTTGTTCCTTTTGCAGTAGATTAAGTGTAATGTTTAACAAGAAGGTTAAAATAGTAAAAAAAAAAA
>NW_015243949.1:0-575 GCF_001447785.1 Gekko japonicus | reverse complement strand
CTCCTATTCCTTTTCACCTGTATATATTACAAAGCTTTTTTACCTCATCATCTTTGTTAAGGTTGTTACTACAGACAATCATTCATCAAGTGATCAAATGGAAATATTTGATAAGCCAATCAGTTACTTAAATCAAGAATTTTATCATACCCACCAATATAGAGAAATATAGTAAAATTCTTCTCAGCATATCCTGAGACAATACAAACCACCAGGTTACCAAATGATAAACATTTGTTCAAGGTTCTTCATTAGAAGGAGAACAATGATTAGCTGGTCATAATGTCACCTGGACCTACCCTTTTGCAATCCATCAGCAGCCAGGTGTTATGCAAAAAGAGGCCCTTTCAATGAGCCACAGTTGAAGCAACAGATGAACTGTTAATTTCTTTCCTTGTTACATTTGTTCTGTGTAAGCATCTTGGGGGGAAAATAACTGAAAGGGCTGTAAATGTTAAAAGTATTAAAAGAAATAAATTATGAATGAATAGCAAAATACGCAACTCCCACATAGCTGATAGGGGTAATATGAATAATGCATTACAGTGTTTAAATGGTTAAGAGTGCTGACTCTA
>NW_015243948.1:0-575 GCF_001447785.1 Gekko japonicus | reverse complement strand
CTTAGAGGGAACACTGGTCATGAGGACGGGGAGGGGGGGATTGCACTCCATAGGCCGAAATCCTCGCGCTCCCCGAGACGTCGCGTCTGGATCCGAGACAACGAATTTAACGCAACAGCCAGCAAAAACCACTGGAGTTGGGCGTGTTACTTGATTATGTCCAGGTGTCTGTAGATCCTCTGCGGTGAGACTTTTTAATTTTTTTCCCCTGACTGTGTTGCCAAGTAAATTACATCCAGGCCGCTCTGCAACAGGGGGCCAAAGGCATGGAGTGGCTCTCCTCTCTCCTGAGCTCCAGCTTTAATGAGGGAGGAGGGAGAGGCCTGGCTTGGGAAGAGCAGGGCAGACATTTCGCACAGAGGACGTCACTGCAGGCGACCTGAGCCTGAGCCAAACACCCTTGGTCCTAATGAGCCCAAAGTGGCAGAGAGAGAGAAATAATGGAGAAATGAGAATTATTTTAAAAAGCACTGGCACACGAAATAGCAAGTTCACCGTGCAAAGCCTAAGCGGATCGCAACCCTTCTAAGCCCTTTGACCTCAAAGGATTTAGAATGGCTGCGGTGGCTCAAGTG
>NW_015243947.1:0-575 GCF_001447785.1 Gekko japonicus | reverse complement strand
TGGGACTTCAAAGGGCTGGCTGGAAAAGCACCCGGAGAACAATAAAATCTCATTACGATGAATGCGTCGAAGCTCCTCTCACATCAGACCCAGAATAAGCGTAATTTATGAGCAGCAAGTGAAGATGATATCGGTTCACCACTTCGTTAGTCATTCCAGGGTCCGTATTATTTTACTGAAGCAGAAATTGCAGGATTTTGGTGCCACTCTCAAAAAGGCCCCGCTCCTTTCCCCCATTAATCTGGCTTCAGAAAAAAAAGACTAGACTCTGAGTAAATCCCCTCTGATCTTATTTTAGGAAGGGGCTTGTCAGAGAGGAGCCACTCCCAGAGTTTTGGGCAGTCACAAATGCAACTTTCCAGACAAAACCTCCAGATCACCCACTCAAACACAGTCTTTTCCCGTCAAAGTCATTTCCCAAGTCCGATCATGCAGTATTCTGGTCTTCAGTCCACAACAATCAAGCAATGTATATTTGTTCTGGACGGGGCCCCACAAAGATCCGAAAGCATCCCTTGCATAGCCGGAATCTTTCCATGCCTCTAAAGTATCATCCTAGGAGCTGCGGTGGCTCA
>NW_015243946.1:0-575 GCF_001447785.1 Gekko japonicus | reverse complement strand
GGTATGAGTTCCTTCTACCATGGTATTACAGGGCAGGTTACAAGTTTTTATGGGCTTTTGGGCACAAAATGTCCATGGGAGCCTCCACTGCAGATCCCTTTTCTTTCCCCATCAGTCTTGACAACACTAGCCCACTCATATTGTGGCTCTAATGCCTCCCCAAGCAGAGCTTCTCTCCACCAATGCAATTGCTAAGGGAGTAGAGAACAACTTTCTGCACTCCTTATAGCCACAAGAAGGCATCACTATAACATTGCAGGGGCCTCTGGGCGTATCTAAAGGGATAACTGGAGGAGGTAGCACAATTCCCTTGCAGTCTGCTTCATTGGTTGCTTCTAGGTATATTTCCCATTGAGAAATGATAGGTTGATCTAGCACGTCCTGTTGAGGTTGGGTCATCTGCTAGGCTGTGGTGGACCAGTGGCAGCTCAACCAGGGGTCACATGAGGCCACTGCCCCCACCAATTCTTGCTGCTCCTCAGCTCTCACCATCTCTAGTCTCCCAGGAGCCCAAAGACTCCTTCCTTGTTCCTCAGCCATCTTTAAACACATGCAAGTTGCACATGCTCAACAGT
>NW_015243945.1:0-575 GCF_001447785.1 Gekko japonicus | reverse complement strand
ATATGTTATAGTGAAATTCTAGGCAAAAAATATGAAATATTTTTAATAAAACTACATAACAAGGTTTTCAAACATTTTACTAGTCTTTCACTGTTATGTAAGTTGTGCTGTTTGACACATGTGATGTGTGTTGGGGGATATCTACATTACACTTAAAAAGAAAACCTCTAGCCAGACCGATATAAGCCCTTAAGGATCATTTATATTATTCAGAAGGGCTTCCTAGTACCCTCACAGAACCTGCATTTCCAGTGTTCTTGAGCAAAGCAATTAAAAAGCAATGATGGTAGATATAGTTAGCTTTCAACTTTGGTCACAGCCTAAAAAAAATGGCTTTGTCCTCAAAGAAGAGGGGCAGAGGTAGACAAGGCTCGTTCTTGTTATGGTGCTGCAATAGAATCTGAGATGCCCCTCGCTGGGGGAAACATTGCCTTAAACTCCCAGAGAACCACCATCAAATAAATGGTCCTTAAGATTATCTAGTACAGTGTGAAATCAGTTCCTTTCTCATTTTGTATATTGGAACATGAAGATGATTAAATTGCTAGTGTTTTGTTGTTGTTCAGTCGCACAGT
>NW_015243944.1:0-575 GCF_001447785.1 Gekko japonicus | reverse complement strand
TTTCCAGAAATTTTACATCTCTAGTGTGGTAGCAGTCCTGGGTAACAGAGAGCATCAAGAAGAGGAGGCTGCTCTTTTCTAAAATGAGCTTGCATGGTGTAGTAGTTAAAGTGTTGGTGTGCGCGCGTGTGCGTGCGTTAAGTGCCGTCATACGAACATTAGGAAAGCCCTGCTGGATCAGACCAGGAGTCCGATAGAGACACTCAGATGAGATCATCATACGTCTGATCCAGCAGGGTTCTTCTTCTTCTTCTTCTTTTAATTTTTTTAATTAATAAAGCGAAAAAGCACGACCACAATTACATACAGGTCATAAGCAACTTTCTTTACAGTGAGTGGCGAACCAAACAGGCACTTATAAATCCCAATAATCCTAACAAGTTAACCTTTCTTGTAACCCTCTAAACAGCTAACTACTTAAAGAAGCAACTAAGCCAGCTTCCTTACTGGTGATCGATCTAATGCACTACATCCTATAATTTGGATTCACAATAAACTAAATGCGTATCCATGGAACATAGGCGGCATTTGAAGGGAGTATGTCCCTTTCTGACATATACTGAAGCACCGTAAAC
>NW_015243943.1:0-575 GCF_001447785.1 Gekko japonicus | reverse complement strand
AAATAAATTGACAACAGGCTGTACAGTTTAGCAGAACTCCACAACTTCGTAGCTTTTGTGCAAAGGGTCTACTTTGTGGCAAGTGGAACAAAGACCCAGGCACAGGGTACAAGGAGCAAACACTGTGGGCACACAAGGAAAATTAACCACAGCTAGTAGGATGGGCACAGTCCCCAAAGTGCCCCTCTCTCAACACAAAAGTATGTCTTTTGTTCCGGAGATATAGGTGGTGCATCTTTCTATTTAAATCTCCACAATGAAAAGGGCAAACACCTTTGTTTTTGTATAGTGAAAGCTGGGGATTCAGAGAAGTCAGTAGATCTTGGCAAGAGACTGTTTTAATGTTATTGCTCATTAGCACAGTTGGAATTGCCGATTAAAACCAAAAACCTCCAGACCCTCTGGTGGCAAAGGGGGAAGAAGCAACCTAGTTCAGCAGTTGCCAAACGAGCACAGCAGCAGCTCGGCCAGGAAAAGGGGAGTAGAACTCAAAACAGGCTGTATGTGAACACACATACACGAAAAGCCATTAGCCATACAAGGAAGGAAACAACCTGCCAAACAGCCATGAACAG
>NW_015243942.1:0-575 GCF_001447785.1 Gekko japonicus | reverse complement strand
CCAAAAGGAGATTATAAATTCCCTGGACAAAGAGAAGAAGCCCTCTTCCCTCTTGCTCTTCTCCATGGATGAGCACAAGCCACGAAGGACTAAATTTTTACCTAGAGGCTCTATCTTGTCCAAGTGGCAAGGGGCAAATGCTAACTCAGAGAACTAAGGAATTCTGGATTTTAAACTACTGCAGCTTCAAGTAATACTTGCCTGTCCTACCTAAACATTTTTTAGCATAAGTACCAAGTATAGGGAAAGGGAACTGTATTTTTTTCACCATTTCTTTGCATCCTTGCTCAGCCCAAATCCTTGAAGAGCTCATGTGTATTCTTTTTACTTATTTATTAAACTTTCTTATATTTTGAATGCTTCAAGTCTGATCCCTTGAAAAACAACACACCTATCTGAAGTGCAATAACTGGGAACAGCAGTGAGTAAGTTCACCATTCCTGCAGCATGATAGCTCGATATTGTGGATTTCGGTTTTCTTCAGCTACACTGGGGGGCCCTACCACCAGTAATAAAAAGTAGACATTTGAGGGAAAATATGAGAGAGAGAGAGAGAGAGCAGGACACTCACTATC
>NW_015243941.1:0-575 GCF_001447785.1 Gekko japonicus | reverse complement strand
ATGGCTGCTTTGGACGGTGGACTCTATGGAAATGGACTTGGCCAAGGTCCTTCCCTCCCAAACGCCACCCTCCCCAGACTCCAGTCGCAAATCCCCCCAGATGTTCCAACCGGGGGTTGCCTTCAGTCTCAATTAAAGTAGATAAATAATAAAATAAGCAAGTCTGCCTCTGCTTACCTACATTCCTCCTGGCCATCCATCTCCTCCCTTTCGGGTGGCAGGATTTTGCTGAGCGTTACAAACAGCGTTCTGATTAGTCTACAACTTAACCTTGAGCCTCACTTTCAAAGGCGCAGACTGGTTCAGAGGCAAGGTGAAAACAGTCTCCGGCCGGCTTTTCCAAAATAAGGCCAGCTCCTGACGAAGCAAAGGACAGTGCTTGTCGGGTTCTGCTTTGCTTTGAGGCGTTTTGATTCCTGTAAATGTCTTCCACTGTTCCACAACAGTTTGCTCAATGTTTTAAATACGACGTTACTATCGGCGTGGTCTCTAGGGTTGCTAGGAGTCATGCCCCTCTAGGAATCGCCAGCAATTCCTAGAGAGTTCCTAGCAATTCCTAGAGAGGACTGACATCA
>NW_015243940.1:0-575 GCF_001447785.1 Gekko japonicus | reverse complement strand
TTCCAACTCTAAGATTCTGTGATTCTAAGTCCTTGGGACTAGTGCCAATCTCCGTGTCTGGCTAGCTTATGAATACTAGTCATTTCATGGTAATTTTTTCCGAATAGAAGGTGTGCTAAACCTCCTTGCAGGATGCAAGCTAGACCAAGAGACAGGGACTTGGCCAGCAGTGCACTCCAAAGCAGAGTTATACCCTTTTAATACCACTGACTTCACTGGACGTAGAAGAACGTAACTCAGCTTGGAGTGTCGCCGTAAGCCTGGCGTGATTGAGTGACTGTGGATTGTGGTCTGGTTTTAGATCACTCCTGAATACTTGCAGGGGCTCCCAAGCGGTGCTGCCTGCATTGCACTGAACCCGCACGATCCAGACCCCAAACATCTGCACCCTTCCAGCCACCTGCCTCTTGGTTCTCTGGCTGGGGCTGTCCTCACATGGGACGCTGATGCCGGCACCTTTTGTCTTCGTTGCATCGACGGTTGGAATGACGCACATCCGCACACACAGCCTCTCACCTGTCATGTGCCGTCAGGTCGCTTCCGACGTATGGCAACCTTGTGAATTAATGTCCTCC
>NW_015243939.1:0-575 GCF_001447785.1 Gekko japonicus | reverse complement strand
GGGTATGCGGATCAGTAGCCCAGCAAAACCAAAACATATAGGTCTCGATGGAAATCACATAAGTCCACTTCCATATGACTGGCACTTTGTAAACCTGACATCAAGAGGCAACTTGCCTGTGTGAATGGACTG
This sequence comes from Gekko japonicus, assembly GCF_001447785.1. Classification (NCBI taxonomy): domain Eukaryota; kingdom Metazoa; phylum Chordata; class Lepidosauria; order Squamata; family Gekkonidae; genus Gekko; species Gekko japonicus. The sequence continues at coordinate 443 of NW_015243939.1, read as the reverse complement.
TCATGGATCTGCCATCTTGACAGATTTTTCTGTATTGCAAGGCTTTGGGGTGGAATCAATTCAGCGTGTGGTTGCCAAGTCTGATGTGTGAGGACAGTCAAATGACGGCAGGTGTGAATTGACTTTTTGAATTAAACTGCATTGCAGTTAAAGTCCCTGCACTTCTCTGACCCCTGTCTGATACTTGGCTGGATGTCCCTTTCCTCCTAAATCTTTAGCGTGAAAGGAGGAATTTCATAAAGTATGTTTAAGGAATGTTGTGGGTTTGTTGTCTCTGTGAATGTGCCTAAAGCGGCACTCGATGGAGACTTTGGACAAGAAAGAAAAGTTAATGTTCTTTTAAAGACTGCAGAAAGTTGCTCATTTGTCAACTTGGTCAAGGGCCCACCAGAATTTGGGGGAAGTGTCACCCTTTCAGCTGATGGGAGGAAGCAGGTATATGA
>NW_015243938.1:0-575 GCF_001447785.1 Gekko japonicus | reverse complement strand
GGCTGAGAGTTTTTAATGAATGAAAGTTAATTTTCAATTCATTTGTCTTGCAAGTCCTGTTCCTGATATAGCCCCATAGAACTGATTCCTTGTGCCTGCTTCACCAAAAATAAGGAAAGATTGTCAGTGGCAATGGAAGACCTTCTGCCTAGGCTTGCAGGAACATTGTAAAGCTATCGTGAGCCATGAGGAAAAGGGGTTCTACATATTTTAATTAATAAATAACAGTATAAATATTACAGAGCTTGCTATTGTTTCATAGAAAGATTGTTTGCGGATTGATTTTATTTTTAAGTACTCTTGTTTGTCCAGTTTTGTGAAATTAATTTGAGATGAGGCTAGGATGAATCAGGACAGGCCTATTTAATTCCATTTTGCATTACAGCAAACAGTTTCTTTTTAAAGGAATGTGTTATATTCCCTTTGGCAGCAGCTGAAAAGTGTGAACTGGTGACATATTTAGCATTTCTCTCAAGTCTAGTAAGCTGGAAATAAGTTCAGCTGAAAATCAGGATGAAGGCTAGATAACTGACATAAAATATATCCTCCACTACCAACACACACACTGGAGCTGC
>NW_015243937.1:0-575 GCF_001447785.1 Gekko japonicus | reverse complement strand
AAAAACACTACACAAAATACCAGAAGTAGCAGGAAATTACAAAGAACTGTATCAGTATATATGAAATACTTCTTGGGTAAATGAGTCAAGCTGACACCAAGTAAATATTTCTGGGGAAGGCATTCCATAAGTGGGGTACCACCGCCAGCACAGTGGAGAAAACAGGGCCAATAACAGCAAGGTGCTTCTCAGTAGCCTTCTGAGGTAGAATTGTTTGGACCAGACACCTAAAGGCAAATGGAAAGGGAGTGAAATGAGCCTGCTTGTGGAAGAAATACCACAACCTGCTTGGAACTTCTGTCTCTGCAGGTGGCTCTGGAAACCACAATTGGGAACAGCAACAGTGATTTGTGGAAGTACATCCAGCCCAAGGACAGTGTTCTGGAATGGCTGCGCAACATAGTGGCCAATCGGCTGGCCACGAGTGGAGCAGAGTGGGCGCTTCTCTTCAAGCAGTTCAACAGCGGCACGTGAGTGAAGTGCTGCATGTGTCTGTGCGTAAGAAATAGAGTGATCTCTCGGGGCTTCTGCTGAAGAGCCACAAGATGGGTGTAGAGCAGCCAGAAGCTTTTTTT
>NW_015243936.1:0-575 GCF_001447785.1 Gekko japonicus | reverse complement strand
AAACATCGCTTTTAGGATCATCTGCCAGTATTCCCCAGTTCCTCCAAAGCACTTTGTACAGTTTACTCAAGGTCATTGGTGGGACACCCGGAACATTTTGGAAACCAGCCCTCTCGCTACTGGGGATTTTGTAAGACCCGTCGAATTACTTGTGCCGAGTGTGGGAAACTAAAACTTCACCCAAGAATCAGGTCACATCTCCTGAGGATAATGTGGTGGGCGGACTCTTCCTATCGTCACTGTGGTGTGGAGGTACGGAGAGTGTGGAAGATGATCTTGGAAGCCAGGGTAGTGATGGTGGTGGGACTCACATACCAACCCTGTGCGCTTTGCTTATGCACTCTGTGCATGTTCTCACACTGCTTCACGGTGCCGGCGAGATGAACAACATGCAGCGGAAAACCTTTCCTTTGTCCAGCAGAGCTTCTGCAGCTGGGTTGGAGGACTGCCAGAAAACAAAGCAACAAGCCACTGCTCCCTCTGTTTGTCCTTCATCCCATTCTTTCTCTTGCTTGTGTCTTTGATGGGCGCATCATGCAGCAGCACCAGATACCTGCCAAAGCAGAATGGGAGGA
>NW_015243935.1:0-575 GCF_001447785.1 Gekko japonicus | reverse complement strand
GGATCCCCATCGACAAAGTGTGGATTACAACTGCCCAGTGGGATTTGTCATCATACACCTTCCATAAAATGCCTGACATCCAGCTCTTCCATGGTGCCTTCTCCTTTGCGGTTCACACAAAGGAAATGCCTGACTTTCATAAATTTGTTCAGCACAGAAATGCCAACTTTCTTAAGCGAGATGGTTTTGTCAGGGAGTTCTGGGAACAAGCTTTCGGATGCCTGCTTCCACCATCTCATGCAAACGAGGGGAGTGATGAAACTTGCAGTGGTGAAGAGAAGCTGGAGACCCTCCCGGGGCTGCTTTTTGAAATGAGCATGTCAGGCCACAGCTATGGTGTCTACAATGCGGTCTATGCTGTGGCGCATGCCTTACATGCCATGGGCTCTCTCAGAGTCAAAGGCAAAGCAACCAGGCATGAAGACAGAATGCTGTTTCAGAATATTCAGCCATGGCAGGTAAAGCCTCCTCAGAGGTGCATCTCTATTAGGTCAGGGCTATGTATGGAATCATCACATTCCAAACCTCAGCAGTGGCTCCTCAAGTGGAAGGTTACTCTACTTGAATATTCCATT
>NW_015243934.1:0-575 GCF_001447785.1 Gekko japonicus | reverse complement strand
AACTGATGTCGAGATGGTACTTGACTCCAGAGCAGAGCCTACTTGAACCTGAGCTAGCAGAAGTGCTGAGGGGGAACTGCCTGCCAGCATGAGCAGGCTCAGAGGCTCACAGGGGGGAAGGAGGAGGAGGAAGGCTCAGGTGTGACCCAAACTACCTAACTCCCACAATGCAAGAAGGCTGAAGGGGCAACAAGGCCGCTCTGTGCCTGACCTCCTGGACACCCACAACACAGGTAAACTGAATTGCAACATGAGCTACACAGAGGAAACCCCATCACTGACTCTGCAAGTAGGTCAGCTAGGATCCCTTCCCATGAGCTGTTCTTTATTTAACAATCTGACGATCTAACAGTCTTGGACACAACCGATTTTACGAACACCATCCTCTGTTTTCATCCTCACATCAACGCCACTGCTGCCAGAAATTAGGCCATAACCCAAGTAATACCAGGATCCGTACTGGCTAACGGGGAAGGCATAGACACAAGGGAAACCTTGGAAACTCTCACTGGCTGTATCCCCATCTCTCTTCAAGGGGCACTCGACACAGTCAAAGAAAAGATGGAATCAAGTTT
>NW_015243933.1:0-575 GCF_001447785.1 Gekko japonicus | reverse complement strand
AACCTGTCTGGCCTCTCTCTTCTGCTGTGTGCTTCCCTGGATGGCAGCTTGTCATTTAGAGTGACCACTCTTATGCGGTCCCAAAGCAGCAGACGCGGTGTCATGATGCAGTTGGAGCCCCCGGCTGCTGGCGCCACCTTTCTACCTACTGCTGACTGCTTTCCCCTTCCCTGCGTCCCAGGGGTTCAGAGGCCTCCCCCCCCCCTTCATGGTGGCTCAGAGGCCTGCTTCCAGAAGGTGGCCCGTTGAGTCCCTGCCAAGTTGGGCTGTGGTGCCAGACGTGTGTGGAAAGGAGCCGCAGGTGTCTGTTGTCTTCTGTGGGTGTAGGTCGTGACAGGAGCCCACCTGGGCTTTTGGGCGCCACCAGGAGCCTGCCTTGAGCAAACTGTGTTTTCTGCCTCTGGGCTCCTGGCACACGTCTGATATTTCTGTGGGTTTCTCTCTCAGCTGCCTGGGGCGGCTAGCTAGCTACGGACACGCAGTGAGGCAGCCTGTCTGGGTAGCGTCAGTTCCCCCCAGAGCTTCTCCCTGCCTGCCTGCCTCCCGTAGGTGCCAGGAGGACCCGTGATGCTCCC
>NW_015243932.1:0-575 GCF_001447785.1 Gekko japonicus | reverse complement strand
AAAAATCATTAAACATGTATTAAATAAATATCCCTCCTTTTTTTTTTAGTCTCCATGTGCCAATCTTCAGAGCCACATTGGCCTGTAAGAGCAGTATCATTAAAGTAAAGTGAATCACTCAAGGCATCAAAGGCGTTGAGTTTATAGCTCAGAAGTCCCGCCGTCTGGTTACACCCCAGAGGTCCGCACTTTTTCAATTAATAACAAAGCCACGTTTCTCAACCCTCTTCTTCCTCTTCAGCTCAATAGTTTTATTCCCCAGAGTGGGTGTCAGGCAAATTAACAGCACAGAGGCGGCGAGTGAGAACGCTGATAAAAGTCGCGTAAAGAGACGGAGGGCTTAATGGCTACTGGAAAACGTCCTCGTCTTTGCAACGTATCAAAGGTAATTATATACATCATATAAAAAGGAGAGTTGGGGGGGGAGAGCAGCTGCGTTTAGGCCTCGCATTCCAAAAAAGACTCTTAGAATCCGTATCCACCAACTGTTACACCCCACCCTCCCAAATGTGCAAAGCAGGTGTGAACCGCCACACTTGCGCCAAAAGCCACTTCTAGTTTGGACTGCTCATGGA
>NW_015243931.1:0-575 GCF_001447785.1 Gekko japonicus | reverse complement strand
TCCTGCCCCAAAATAGCTCTGGATTGCGGTCACCCAGCCGTGACCTCAGTAGCTCACTAATCTGCTCTGCTTTATTTCCAAGGGACTTGCAGATAGTTTTCTAGCTCTGTTTCTTGTTGAACCTTTTTTTGTTACAAAACAGATGTTTTCAGGTCCAGATACCCGAACACATAACATGCCGAATCAATTTAAGATATGCACTGCGGTGAGGTTTGACTTGAGTGTTGTGAGCATGCTAATGATGTTTGCTTACCAACACTCACTTAAAATACAAATATTTTCTTCCTTGAGGAAGCCCTTGAATCTAGATCTGCATCTCTGAAAACAGCAATACAGCACTCCGGGTAGCAGTCCGTGGACGTTGTTGGGCTCTGTTTAGTTAATGTAATCAGTTCTGTCTTTCATTGATTTCAGTTGTTGGTGCAAATAAATCCAGGAAGCAGTCATCAGATGGACTCAAGAACAGCATGCGATGAAGGCTAGCCACACTGAGCATAGTGAAGTGGTTTGCGCGTCAGACCGGTGTCTGTGAGATCCAGGTCCAAATCCACACTCAGTCGTGGAAACTCGCTGGG
>NW_015243930.1:0-575 GCF_001447785.1 Gekko japonicus | reverse complement strand
GTTCATATTTGGTCTTCCGACCCCGCTTTGCTTCATTTCCTCCGCTCGATCTCCTACGCTTGCTCCGGTCAGCTTCACTAGGTCCCATTCGGGCACGGCGCAGGAAGGACCATTGGGACAGAGGAGTGCCTCAATTCACCCACAACGCGTTGGCGAAGAGGCGACTCCTCATAAGTCCCCTGGCTAGGAGCCTTCTGCCAGGCTCCCTGGGGGGGAGGTAACGGGCCAGCGCTCCCCCTCCTTCCCACTGTGCACAGACTGCACCCCCAGGACGTCCGGGAGATGTGACTGTCTAGTGTGCCGCCATCAACCGGACTCGGTGTGATTTACTTCTGTGTAAAGGCCTTAGGATTGGATTGAGTTTCTTGATAAATAAGTCCATGACCCATACTGAAAGTAAAGCAAATAAAACTGTCCAAGTGTCATAATGTTTATGTTTATACAAATATACGAAAATAGGGACAGGAATGGTGATGGAGCACATTGTAAGACTATATCCAGTCCTTTTTCTTTTATGTGGGCATGCCAAATTGTTTTGTCTGCTTCATCAGAAAGTACATATTAGATCAGAGAAG
>NW_015243929.1:0-575 GCF_001447785.1 Gekko japonicus | reverse complement strand
GTGGACCTCTGCTCCATATGTCTGTGGCAACTTTTATCCAAGACAAGGTTGGAATCTCTCGGAGAATCATGAAGTTCCTGATATGTTTTGCAATTTTTAATCAAATGTTCATTCTGATAACTCATAACTGCTTGAGTTCATGCTTTACGTTCATTGGATGGGTTGATGAACTGTGAACAGCAATGGTAGCAAGTCATCTCTTGTCCCTTGAGGGAAAATGTCCTTTGAGCCAACCATCAATAGACAATTTTCAGTCTTGACTTTGTGCCTGAAGAGCAATATGGACTAATTTGGCTTGTTTGTTTGTTTGTTCACTTCAGGACCAGCCATGAAGGTGGTAAACTTCAAGTTTTGCAGTTCTGTGTCTGCTCCATCTGCATGGAGCATCTGGTCACAAACAGCACAATCTTAAGCAGGGTTACACCATTCTAACACCATGAAGGCAATGAGCTTAGAAGAGTATAGCTCTGTAAATGGCTTTTTGCAGTTCACACAGTAGATCACACCTTCTGATGTCAGAACCTGGCAGCATTACTTGTTGTTGTAGAAATCATGTGAGTCATTATGTCGAAAGT
>NW_015243928.1:0-575 GCF_001447785.1 Gekko japonicus | reverse complement strand
TGATGAGATCGAGCTATACCATGCCGCCTGCTCTCCACTCCATTCCACTTTTCTTCACCCCCAATAATTCATATGTGCTTATAAATACTGGCTTGTCACTCACACCTTGAATTTCTTCCTGTCAGACAGGTCAATTGTGCTGTAGGTATCTTGTCAATAGTGCTGGTGATATTACTGACCAGTAGGTGACAACCATATGGCACACACTAAAGGAGATGCTTGACAGCAAACAGTGGCAGTGATCCAGGTGGGTGGGGAAGGCTGACAAGAATAACATTTAGATAGTGAGAGAAAACTGGGGCTTGGGTGCTGGGCTTTTTACAATGGTGGCCTGGAGGGAAAGGACCGGTGTAGCCCCAGCAGAAGTGTGCCGTCAGTTCTCAAAAAATAAACATCCGTACAACTCCTAAGTGTAGCCTGTCCCTCCCTCCCACTTTCCCTTCAAGGTTTAGAAGTTACTTTAGAGCATCTTATTTTTAAAAAGAGAGTATGATGAATGTCGACCAGTGAAACATGCTATAGGCAATGTTTACCTTTGCTGTGGTTTTCAATAATCAGTGAGACATATCTTATTA
>NW_015243927.1:0-575 GCF_001447785.1 Gekko japonicus | reverse complement strand
GAGCTTTAATTCGGAGGTAAATGGCAGAAACACTCCTAGCAAGAACAACCGACTCTCTTTTCAAAAGTAAGGCCACACCAAGGGGCAAGTCCACACTACTTACTTGATTGGACAGGGTCAGCTTAACCCCACCCAGAATCCCCTCAAGAATATCTGTATTCTTAACTAGCACTACTTCCATCTTTTCTGGATTCATTTTCAGCTTGTTCATCTTCATTCACCTGACCACTCTCTTGACTAGTGACTCAAGAGAGCTGCATCTGGAGGTTTTGACAAATATATAGCTGGAAGTCATCAGTATACTGACAACAAATACTCCAAAATTTTAGATGATTTCATTTAAAGGTCTCTTATAAAAATTAAACAACATAGGAGACTTAGGCACCACATATCAGTTCAAACGGTGCTGAATCAATCCCTCCAAAGGAAACTCTTTTCTATAAATTTGATAGAAAAGACCAAAACCAATGGAGGGCAGTACCAGTTCCTCCATAACCTTGATACAGATGGTGCAACGATCTTGTATGGTAAGTTGTATTAAATGCATTGGATATAACAAGAATTAGAAAGGATTT
>NW_015243926.1:0-575 GCF_001447785.1 Gekko japonicus | reverse complement strand
TGCCAACAGACAGAGCATACAGAGCATATCAACAATGTATTCTACCTTCTCAAAGTCTCCTCCCACACATCAAATGGGACTCCTGTCTTTACAGCTTCACATACGTTTAGGTATCATGGACCAGAGTATTGACTCCTTCTCATCAGGCAAAGAGGCCAAAGACTCAGAAGGGGCCAAACTACAAGGGACAGTGACCATGGGTTCATTCCGTGGCCCTGACACCATTTAAAAGCATTTGCAGTTCCTTAAAGTTTGTTGTGAGGCCCCAATCCAGGGTAGTCATATGGTGTCGTGCCATGGGGGCTGTTCTGCACCTGAAAAGGCATGTGGGAGGAAAGAAGAGCTCCTGGGCCTGTGGCATGCTTGATCCAGATCTTATGGCATTTTTAAAGAATTACAAATGCTCTGTGTTTTGGCCCTCAGAGGAGTAGGTGGCTGAGCACCTAACACCACCGCAGAAGGCATCATCTGATTCACCTCTGGAGTGCCATTTGATGTGCGGGTGGAGTCCCAAGAGTCTAAGTCAGACAACTTACCCTGGGATACAGCCCTCAGATTTGGACCTTGAACCCTCC
>NW_015243925.1:0-575 GCF_001447785.1 Gekko japonicus | reverse complement strand
CACTGATGCACTGACATCACAACATCAGTGTGTCATGTGCAACGTTGTTGTGTGGGTGGGTGGGAATTTCCTCCCACCAGCCAGCTGGCCTGCAACAGAGCAAAGAGGTTGTGGCTTTTTCTTGGTGATGAGTTAAAAAGTAAATATCCCTAATGGAATGTGGGTGTCTCCAGCCTTAATTGGAGTAAGCGTGTACCTCCAGAACAACCTGTTTTAATAACCAGCTAGAGCTTTGCTGTAGAAATTATGCCTTGGATTTCCTGCAGTCTGCCTTGTTCCTCAGTCTTCAGAAGTCGCCACTAGCATTCCCATGGGAAAGAATCCAGGTCTATTAACGCATATGACTACTAATGTCTGTCTTTCTAAAAATCAGCTAGCAGAGCCCATCAATGAAATATATATATGTCACTTTCAGTGGCTTCACTAAAATTATATTTCACTGCTTTTTAAAAAGAAAGTTATATTAAATTCATTAACCATGGGGGAAATAATCATAATTTTATGTAGGTTGCATTTTGTTTTGGATTGCACTGTGCAAACATATTTATTTTCCCTCTGCAGTGGAATTTTTTTTT
>NW_015243924.1:0-575 GCF_001447785.1 Gekko japonicus | reverse complement strand
GGGGCACAGGATGCCGGGCTGTTGCTAGAGCTCGTTGCCTTGAAGTACAACGGGCCTTGCTCCCAGTCTTTCGTATTGCTCGAGTCTTGCTTTGACTGCACCTCCTCAAACCTTTTCTCTGTATCTTGAAGGATGTGATCCAAGCCATCAGGGAAACAGCTTTTGTGACGTCAGAGTATCCCGTCATCTTGTCGTTTGAAAACCACTGCAGGTACTTTACACGGAGGGCCATTCATCTTGCACATCCCGTGGGTGAGATAAGAGAGAAGCTCTGTGGGGCGGGCAGCAGGGGTCAGAGCAGAGGAAACAGTTTCCACAGACATCCCGAGGCCATCGGGCCAAGCGAAATTCAAAGTCACTCTGAGTACCCACGTTAATAACAAAAGGGCCAGAGCTGTGTTTTGAAGCAGAGGCGTCAAACTCATTTGTCGGAAGGGCCAGATCTGATATCAATGTCACTTTGTCGGGGCGGGACATGTGTGCCATAGAATGTCATACCAGGTGCGGGAGATATAAACTATATAAAGGACAAAGGCAAACCCAATTGACGATATCAGTTTTACTCAGAATACAAA
>NW_015243923.1:0-575 GCF_001447785.1 Gekko japonicus | reverse complement strand
TTTTTATTGTTATGTGCTTTGATGTTACCCGTCCTGAGCCCATTTGAATCAAAATGCATGGAAATATTGAAGACTCTAATACCAAATATCATATAAGTATCCTATACAGAAGTGTATCATATCCAGAAGGATTTCATGAGATCGCCCAGGAATGGCATCCATAGGCTCAGACATAAGATCAAAGCTTATTTTAACTACGGTTGGATTGTGAAACTGGTATTCAGTTCACAGACAATCACTCAAACCCTGGTTTGCCTCGACAAATGTTGATTTAACCTCCTTTGTCTACGTGGGTGTGGACTGTGGAAATGAAGCACTAGAAAACATGCCAGGATGAAGCCAAAACTCATCCACCAGGTCCATGTTCATATGTCATGAGAAATGACTGTGAAAACTAACTGTGGTTCACAATCTAATTGCAAACCATGGTTTGAGATCCTGGTTTGATGGACCTTCAAATTCAGAGAAGCATCTTCCGTCTATGGAAGACCATTAGCACATAGACAGAGATGGAGATCTAAAAAGCCACATGGTGCAATTACGTCTGTTACATGATTCCTGACTGGTTGGGATGA
>NW_015243922.1:0-575 GCF_001447785.1 Gekko japonicus | reverse complement strand
TATAAACCCAATCTCCTCTTCTTTTCTACAGATTTCAAACTAGTTTAACAGCAGTTCCCTTGGAACCATTACTATTCTCACCAAAATGCAGTTCCCAAGATTCCTTGGGAAAAGCCATGATTGTTTGTCTGACATCAAGCTGATAAAAGTGAGCAGTGCTAATATGCCTCAGGAGTGTGTTTAATCAGAACCTGAAGTGAGAGGAAAATGGTATAAGAGCCTCTTGGACATCATGCAATATAAATACACTTCGGTCAATCTCCTGAGGTAGCCGAATAGAAGGTGGCTGCTCCCTCTCACCTGCTGGGTGATACACCTGCTTGCCACAGTGGATAAGCTCGCCGTTTTCCCACCTGTGGAGAGTAAACTCTCACCCTTGACCCCAATCTGAGGAATAGGAGAATGCTAGGAAGTTCCCTGTGTCTCTGTGGTCTTTACAGTAGGGAAACATTTCTATGGCATAGCCTGGAAATGATGTCACATCCTCTCCAACCTGCATCCTCCTCAGGCACTGCCCCCTAAATCTCCCAGTGTTTTCTGAGACAGTAGTGCTGGCAACCCCAGCAGTGTGGTGG
>NW_015243921.1:0-575 GCF_001447785.1 Gekko japonicus | reverse complement strand
TGTGTGTGATTGCCGCAAAATATGAATTCAATAGGACTGCTAAATAAGCATTCTTAGATTCAGGCTGCATATCACTTAATCATCGACACTTTGTCAAGCTGTTTTGATCAAACACGAAACATGCACTATAAACAAGCAGCCATCATCTCAGTACCTGTTGTGAGTGATCAAGGTTGCAGCTAATTAAGCTCAGAACATCCATAAGTTTTAATTAGTTACAGAATAACTGCCAGAACCTGGCCTGTATGCTGCATATTTGTCATCACGCTTGATGGATCTTCGTAACGGATATCAGGGACTGGATGGAATATATAGGCAGGAAAATGAATTCCTGAGGTGATTTCTCCTCTGTGCTCCCTGTCTTTTCATACTTACTACTACCACCAGCTCATTCTCTGCCATTAAAAAGTCAACTAGCTATTGAAATTTATCACTCCCAGAAACGGATTTTTATTCTATATTTAGAAAAAGAACCTGTGGCACAATGGAGTTGTGCTACTACAGAATACCAATGGATAATAGCATATTGAAGGTTCCCCAAACCAAAATCTCCCAGATCATAGCTATCATTTAGA
>NW_015243920.1:0-575 GCF_001447785.1 Gekko japonicus | reverse complement strand
ACAGACCAACATGGCTGACCTCTAAACACTCCTTCCCTGAGCACATACTTGGTGCCATTTCTCTCCCTCCCTTCAAATTCTTCCTGATTTCCAACTGCTATCAAGGTTTACATACGTGGGATGGAATTTGCTCTCATTCTCCTACCCCTTTTGTCTTCCCCCTAATGTGTTTTAGATTTCTGTCTTCTTGGGAGCAGGATCTGTTTATGTTGGCTCGGTAAACCTGGTGAAGTGCTGTGTACACAAATGGGCATAATATCATTATGATGGCTATGATGAAATTCAGGTGCTGAAAGGTCACGACAAAGTGGTTTTTGCCATTACAATCGACATGACAACTGTTTATTTTTATTTTTTAACATAATATTAACAAACAGCACAACATTAATGTGGTCCTATGGTAATTCTAGACAATCCACAACCATAGATATCTGTAAAAAGGAGAGAGTTGTCTGGAAAAGAAATAATTAATCCAAGCTATATACTGAGAACATATTAAAGTCCTAAGATTGAAACAAACTACTAACAAGATTTTCAGGACAATGCCAAGAAAGAGTAGATAGTTGGAGGAGGAG
>NW_015243919.1:0-575 GCF_001447785.1 Gekko japonicus | reverse complement strand
ATCCAAAGTGCCTATATCATTCTCCTCTACTCCATTTGACCTTCATAATAACTTCAGTGCAGGTCATGTACACAGTGTCTTGCATGAAATAAGAATGGTCAGTGCTTCTGACCAAGTGCCCAGCTACTCAAAGAGTTCCATACAAAACTACACAGCCAGCCTTCTCAAAGCAGATACTAAATCTGAATGATAGATGAGTTTTGCACTTCCATCAGGCAGAGGCTATTCTTACAGATACCATCTAGCATTTCCAAGTTAGAGGGAATACTGGTTTTTATACAATAAGATGCAGTTGAGAAAATCTAGAACTCGCCCAGTAAGGTGCACCAAGGCATTTGTATCCACTAAGACTCTCCTGAACCCTGACAATTCCCCTTACTTGTCAGTGATGTCTTGCTTGGTGTACACATGAACTACGCCATTAACCATCTTCAATCCAAAGCCAAGGTCTCCAGGCATTGATTCAGGATCACACTTCTCATATGGATGTTGATCTGCGAATGGTGGGTGCACTGGAGCATCTGGAACAGGAAGTCACACCTTGGTTGAACCACCACATTTTATAGAACCATCTC
>NW_015243918.1:0-575 GCF_001447785.1 Gekko japonicus | reverse complement strand
AGCTCTGCTTAAAGTCAATAAACAAGAACAGATTTGCTGATGTTTTTGTATTTAAGTATGGATTTAAATCATATGTGATTTTAAGACGTTATGCTCTCCCCTCAGCATTTTGGGTTGGGGAAGATTTAAGAATCAACATGAATAAGCACGCAAAACAGAATTCTCTCAAATATGTCTTCATTGGCCAATTGAAGACCAAGTCAGAGAAGCCTCTACACATGAAGATAGGTGAAAAGGCCAGAATCCTGATCCTTTGTGCCAGGCTAAACATGGAGGTCTCGGAATCAAAAGGGACTGGCGAACAGAGCAATGTTTATATCCCGCCTAACCTCAGATTACTCAGTCAGTGCTGCTGCCAACCACAACAGCTCAGCCTCCTCTTTCCTAAATCATCAGCTGCCACTCAACTCTGAGTTCCTAAACACATTTCATGCTCAAGTCTTATTGGCTTCAGTGGGTTTTGCTCCAGAACACATGCATTCATTATAGAACGCTGGGTGCACACAACCAACCTTCTTGTTGTGACTTTAGTTGTTGCGTATGCAACCCTGGTGGCCAGTGTTCCCTCTAAGCTG
>NW_015243917.1:0-575 GCF_001447785.1 Gekko japonicus | reverse complement strand
CAGTACTCATATCATGCTGTGCATGTACAAAGGTTTGTTGTACCTTGTGCATGATTTTTCTGTCCATCAAAAAGGCAGAAACCGGCTGTATATGTGCAGAAATTTGACAAACATTTGAGCATGCTCAGAGGGTTAGGTACTGTGTGAATTAGGCCTTCTTTTCCTTCTTTGACATTGGATGACAGTGGCAAATAGCAGTACTTCTATGGTTGCTGTGTGTTTTATTTAAAATCTTCAACTTGTAATTTGTATTCTCCTGAGCATCAGCTCCTACACATCTCTTGATCAAGCAACAAAGTTCTAATGGCGCTAAGGGCAAGAACAAGGAAATGGGGATTATGAAGTTAGAAGATTAAGGGGATATGAGGTTAGAGTTGCTCTTTATTTTTTTTGCCTGAAGTGGCATTTTGAGGCAAATGTGGCAGTTCTGATTTGGGAGAAACATCTGACTGTTTTTGAGGAAAGTTCAAAGAATTGTAATATGATTTGGGTTTCCATATATCTTATAGAGATGTTTAATATGTTGCCTGATTAGGATGCGACAGAAACTATGGCTGAATTCAGACTGGCAGTTT
>NW_015243916.1:0-575 GCF_001447785.1 Gekko japonicus | reverse complement strand
CCATGCAACGGCGAACAAAAAATCATATGCACACCCATGTCAAGACAGCCATTTTTTGCAGGTTTTTTATTGATGTGCACCCTTTTCATTTCTGATTAGAAAAAGAGTACGTTTGCAGCCCTGCTATTCAGCTCTCCAGCATCACACCGAAGTGCACATTTACCCAAAGTGTAAAATTAAAGCACAGCCTAAAATGAATGGCTAATTGAATACGCTTTACAAAACCCCAACAAATAAAGCGAACGTAGACCAATTAAAGCAAAACAAGAATGCATTTGCATTGCAGACAAATAAATGATCTCTATCCAGTACAGTCTTTGAATCTTTACAGTCCTTCAAAAAATGTAGTTTCTTATTGATAAGGTTTGTCTTAGTGCATTTCGTCGGAGGTGGTACTTGGTGCTTGCCAGATCTCTTCAGAATATGTTCTTTGAGTTTTTTCAAAAAGAAGAATTGAATTCTTTTAATTTTATTTAGAATTTGCATCAGTGGGAGGCCTTTTTAATGACTGTGATGTTCTAAACCCATACTTCAAGGAGAACATTTATTTCTGGTGTTGTTGTTTTTTTAAATAG
>NW_015243915.1:0-575 GCF_001447785.1 Gekko japonicus | reverse complement strand
TGACCAGCGTTCTAATCAGTGCCACAACTTTGATCAGAAGCCAATGGAAACTAAAAGGAGCTTCCTTACTGGTTGATAATTTCTAACCTGAAACTGGCTGAACAGGGGTGGGAAAGAACATAGAAAAATTTTCAAAGCTGCTCGTAAAAAAACAAAACAGAAAAAGGCCATCATCATACAACACCTGGATTATTAGTATTCCATTGGAAACCACCAGATAAAAGCCATACACTGTTTAAAATTCTCACGTATTTGGAAAAAAGATAATAATGCACAGGCCCACAGAACTGGTACTGTTGCAAATAGAACCGTGTCTGTCCATTCAACTGGAAGAAGCTCCCCATCATATATACACCAGGATTGCCTATTTGACAACATGCCAACTCATCATTCCGATGCCCTTTACTAGACAGACCCTGCTCTATTCCTTTACTGCTTAGCATGCCAATCTTCACCCATCTGTAATGCATGAATCACTGGCAAATATACTCCCACACCTCACTCTAAGCTTCAGCTACTCCTGCAATGTTATTGGGCAGAAGCTGGAGTGATGAAGTAAAAGATTAAGAGTCTAA
>NW_015243914.1:0-575 GCF_001447785.1 Gekko japonicus | reverse complement strand
AAAGGTGACTATTTTATTATGGCATTCCTTAAGTTGCATCACCTGTAAATGGATAATGCCCTCCAAGTGAAGTTTAATGATATGGCTCTTATATTCTTTGAACTGAGTGTCACACTATTCATTTGAATTTGGTATGTAGAGAGACTGAGGAGTAAATGCTTCAGTAAGCGATGAAGCAAAATTAAACTGGAGCTCATGCAGTGTAAACTGCATTTATACGTGATTCAACTTGGATCAATTCAGCATTACTACTCCTTCTAGGCTAATGACCAGGGCTAATGGCGTGCAAAATAACCATTTAAAAATAGATAACTGTTTCGTCTGCAGTAGTTAGAATCTGAGCTTAGAATAATGGCCTGAGGTTTCTCATCCCGTCCCCCCCAATATAATTCTAAGTGTACACAAATGCACTGTGTATCCCAGTACATTTAATATGGTGAGCCAAAAATTATTATTGGGGATGCTGAGATGGGATTATAAAGTGACATGTTTCCTGGACTACAAAGTAACCAACTTTTCTGGAAAGAATTAGTAGAACAAATTATCACATTGACTGTGATGCACAAATACAATAG
>NW_015243913.1:0-575 GCF_001447785.1 Gekko japonicus | reverse complement strand
CATCACAGGAAATCTGCAAGCTAGTAACACTTAGAGACATGTCTTCAGAAATGGCTTTTTTGAAAGGTTTTATTTAATGATTTCAGATTGCATTTTGCATACCTTGTATTTGTTAACTACCTGGATACTAAGAGAAGTGGGAGATTGCATTATTAACATTAAACACAACACTAACCAACAGCCTCTGGATTTCTTTTATGATTTAGCTCCTCCAAGTGAACCAATGCATTTTACAGTGGAAGACATTTCTGACACTTCTGTTACTTTGAAGTGGAGGCCCCCTGAGCGGATTGGAGCAGGAGGGCTGGATGGCTACATCATTGAGTACTGCAAAGAAGGATGTGAGTAAGCCTTGGCACAGACAGCACCTTCCTAAGTACCTACCTGATCCAGACCATCTAGTTCAGTATCATGCTTCTCAGGACACCCACAAGCACAAAACAGAGGCACTAGCCCACCCTCACTCTTGGCCCCCCTAGCTGTACTACCTGTGGACATGAAGCATAGGTAGAATCAATTGATAGGTCTGTCCTCCCTGAATTTCTCGAATCCCCTTTCAAAACCATCTAAGCCAA
>NW_015243912.1:0-576 GCF_001447785.1 Gekko japonicus | reverse complement strand
CAGTATGTTTCACAGAAATAAAGACTTTGGGTCTTTCTGGCACTGTGAAGAATAGTTTTCCGAAGCCACCCTCCTGCCCCAGCATGAGTAATCACTGGTGGAAACGTACGTCTTCACAGCTGTGATGACACTTGACCACCCCGGCTCTTCTTTAAAGGAACCATAAGCCTGCAGGTGGATCAGGACATATTTAGGGTTGCGAGAATTTTGTGCAGATGGATGCCCTGCGTTTTTATGTGCTGGCTCCTAAGCCCTGCATATACTTGCTTAGCTGCAAGAGCATTATGTCCACATAGTATTGACTGTAATCTCATTTATTAATTTTGGAGCAGATTGCGCAGACAAGGGCCAACTAAAGCTGGGCTGAATGTGTAGAAAGCGGGGAGGCCCATTTAAAGCTCCACGCGCTCAGGTGGCAAGGAGAAATCTTCACCAGTCTTGGCGGGGGGGTGGGGGAGTGACTTTCCGTTTGAGAGGCCCACAGGCTGGGGACAGTCAGCTGGGAGTGCTTTTTTGCCAGGAGCAGTGGAGATGCTGTGGATGTTTGTTACGAACATAAGAGATGCCAATGTTGGA
>NW_015243911.1:0-575 GCF_001447785.1 Gekko japonicus | reverse complement strand
AGAGCTGGGGGCAGAAGAGGCTTGGGGGAAAAGGCCAGGGAAAAAAGGAACTGCTAAATGTTTTCCCACATGACCATCGCTAATGTTAAACAGCATCACATTAAAGTTAATAGCTACTTTATGGGATACTGATTATAGCATTAAAAACCGTAGAGTGTAGCGCAAATCAGGGAGGCCAGTATATTAGGTGCAAGCTACGCCAAGTAGTCTCCGCTAGAACAAATATATTGTCTACCAGTGGGAACATGTCCAAACCAACTTGTTCCTCGCAATGCCATTTCACAACAATGGCAATGACATTACATTACTACTTACATTTACAGCACAAGCCTCTCTTCAGATTATGATGACAAACCAAAGAATCTGAGGACAGGATTTCAGTTAAGTCTCCTTGACTCCATGGATCCTAAATAGGCAAATTCCTCCATGGAGTGTCTGCCTTCATGTTCTAAGAGGGATCTCATCTCATTAAAAGCTGCTTGAACGAAAGTCACGTGGCAAGGGATGCTGCACCAAAGCAGGTGTTGTGAAAGCTGTATGTTAGCCTACTGTTTGCCGTACAGCTTTTAAAAGAT
>NW_015243910.1:0-575 GCF_001447785.1 Gekko japonicus | reverse complement strand
ATATCTCTCGTACATTTTCTTGTTATAAGCACATTAGAAAGAAAAGATGAGAAAGATAATTGTGGTAAATAAATAGAAAATAGGCAGTTCTTAAGGTAAATGCATTTTGGTTTTTATAATAGCTACCATATTTTGCAGAGGCATGTGGAAAAATGCATTTTTCTTTAGAGGTTTGGATGGAGCCTTTCGTTTTTAAATCCCCCACCCCTTTAGCCAAGAATTTTGGCTAGAGTTTTGGTGGTTGAAACCCCTAGAGAAATCTTTTCCTGAAGACTTCAGGAAAAGCTTTTTTGACCTTCTCTGCCCCCAGAGTGGGCAAACAGAGATGATAAAAACTCCTTGGCACAAGGAAGAGGGTCTCATTGGTGCTGATTCCACCCAGGTAGATGGAGCTCTTTTACCTGAGCTCCCACTGAAGGCAGCCAATGCCATGTGGATAAGTATAGGCTGAGCAGAGGCTCCAGGGTAATGGGAACCTTTCAGAACTGCTGTAACTTTTAAATTTAATTAGCCTGTTTTAGGTTAGCATCAGCTAGGGTATGTACAGACAGAAGGACAGAGGAACTGTGCGTTTA
>NW_015243909.1:0-575 GCF_001447785.1 Gekko japonicus | reverse complement strand
AGATTCCTATCACATTCACTCATATCACCAGAGACTGATACCTCTAGACAGCCAAGAAGTGAAAGAAGGACCAAGGAACTCATGTTTCTGGTAGGTATTTACTTTTAAGTGTTGAATATTGTGAGAGGGATACTTTACTGGAGAGTGGAGAGGGATAGTATGCATTCCCTCATATCACCCCCCTCTCCCTTTGCTCCCCTAGTTTTCGGGCACTGTCCTTTAATGTAGACTAAGCATACAGGACATCTGCAGATGGTTTAAGACGTTTCATTTACTCAAACCTGTCCTCCAGCACCAAGCAGAAATCACTGCTGCTCCAGTTAGGGTTGCCACTTATCCAATTTTAGCAGGAAACCTCCTGTGGATGCTCCCCATTACCCATGCTCGCTCTATGGAGCAGCAGGGCAGAATGGGGGGAACTGTGTTCATCGATGCCAGGATGCCACTTCCTATTTCAGGACAGGAGTGGTCATGATGCTGTAGAAATTTTCAAACCAATGATAAACCACAGAGATTTTGGAAACTCCTAGAGTGCTATGATGACATTTCCTGCTTAGCTCCCTCAAAACTAGTTA
>NW_015243908.1:0-575 GCF_001447785.1 Gekko japonicus | reverse complement strand
TCACCTAGGACATGTTTGGAAACAAACACAGAATGACATAATGCACCTGAATAACTCTTCTTTTTACAGCTACTTTTGATTTTACAGTACTTTTCAAATACAGCTTCATGAAATACAGATCTCAGAAATAACAATAGAATACCCTCTTCAAAACTACAGAAGTCATTGGATAAATTGTGACTTGAAATAAATTATGCCATTTATGCTTTGTAAGTTGCAGTACTTTCCATCCCACCTTGCCTTGGCCTGGTGCGAAGAAATTAGCCACCTGTCACAGCTGCTACATGATCTCACTTTGCTTGGGAATGACCAGGCTTCTTCCCTCTCTCCCACCACACACACAAGCAAAGAAAGTGCAACGGAATCCAGTGTCTGCCCCTGGTTGGTCTGCAGAATTCTGCAGGAAGACATAGGGACAAAGACTAGTGGAATAGGCCTAGTTTTTCAGGCCTATCCCCACTCCTCACTTGCCCAACAATATCTGACTGTGGTGTTTAAAAATGGAGAGCGTCAAGATTCCATTTCATAAACTGTCTCCTGTGAAAACTGCTGGAAATGGAAGGAGTCAAGACACC